>NC_043003.1:27150073-27180073 GCF_006345805.1 Octopus sinensis
CTCTTTTTCTCACTTTTTCTCTCTCGCTCTCTCTCTCTCTCTCTCTATATATATATATATATAGATATATATATATATATATATATATATATATATATATAATATTAGGAAATATGATTCCAAACCTCAGGGAAAAATTCAATTTAGTAATACTAAATCAAATTTCACAATATATAATATATGTATATAAATTAGAGAAGAACCACCATGTAGCAATTCAACAATGATATACTTAAATCATATTATATAGAAAAAAATTAAATATACGATAAAACATTTACCCAGAACTAAATAAAGTACAAAATAATAAATAAATAGTATATGATTAGTAATTATATACTATTTATTTATTATTTAGTTCTGGGTAAGTGTTTTATCGTATATTTAATTTTTTTCTATATAGTATGATTAAGTATATCATTGTTGAATTGCTACATGGTGGTTCTTCTCTAATTATAATATATATATATATATATATATATATATATATATATATATATATATATATATATATATATATATAACACAATTCTAATATTAGGATAAATTTTTTCAAACACAAATGTTATCAGTGGCCGGCATATTAAAATACCTTTCAAGGTAAAAATATAACAATTATAAATAAAGGCAAGAAAAAAATTTTCTATGCCAATGTGCTGAAAAATAGATCGTATAACCGCATATAATATTTTTCACTATAAATACACAGCGTGCTAAAACGGCGAAAGCAAACCAGCAGAATATTTTTTTTTAATTCTTTATCCCGGAATCGGACCGATTACTGGATTAGTCCACAAGGATCTTCCTTCTTCAGCGTGTATCTGAAGAAGGAAGAATCCTTGTGGATTAATCCAGATATCGGTCCGATTCGGGAATAATGAATTTACAAAAATTTCTGCTGGCCTGCCTTCTCGTTTCAGCACACTCTGTATTTATAGTGAAAAATATTATATGCGGTTAGACGATCTAGGTCTATTTTTCAGCATATTGGCATAGAAATTTTTCTTTTCTCTTATATATATATATATATATATATATATATATTATATATATATATATATATATTACTAGCAGTATTACCCGGTGTTGCTTTGGTTTGTTTCAACCCTTTAGAATTGGAATTTTTGAAAAGTTAAAATTTTGCATTATGCAACTTGTTATTCTCTTCAAGTGAACATTTTTCCAGTTGAAATACACCGAAAAATGGTGACACAGCAGTCAAAAATCGTAAAAAAATAGGGATTTTCATAGAAAAAAGCACCTTTTTGATGTAAATAATTTTTGGTGTTAACATGGTCCGATTTGAATTTTATCTTCCACAGAATGAAGAGCAAGCCTTCTTCTATCATACTCTCAATTTTAGTCAACTTGCGCTGCAGGATCTCGGAGGAGATAGTGTTAGTTGAAGGCTACCAAACCTGCCACACACAGACAACTTCAGCTTTATATATATTGATTTGCTACACACTACTTTCCATCCTTAATAATGAAACTTGGTAGATCCAAAAGTTAAACACACAGACACACACACAGACAAACACACAGATACACACACAGACACTCAAGTTGAGTTTTATATATATAGATTTCTCAACGGGGATTTCAGGGGAGAGTTTCAAGGAGTCGCTGGCGATGTATCATGATGATCAAAAATCCGGCCTGCTAAAATTTGGTTAAAGTGATTCAAACTGCAGACTCAATGCAAAATGGTCACATTTAATTCAAAGCGTTAAAAATGTTATGAAAACAGTTGGTATGTGTTCACAAAGTCCAAACGATTAATACGAAAAAACCATCCAGGCTACATCCCGAAAATTCATTTCTTTGCCGAATTTCTACAATGTTTACGGCGATTCGTTTTTATATCTTGATTTTTATTTTACGCATGCTTGCACGCGTGGTGAATACAGTTCACGTCAAACAGCTGACTGAGTAAAGTTCACTATTCAATGCATGGGATAAGCCCTAAACAAACACATTATCGATTTTTGCACTTGCGAGAGGAATTTCGGAACAGAAATAGCGCAGTTCAATTTTCATTCGCCTAAACTTTAAGTGACCCATTTTTGGTGGTTCTACGATTTGTTGGCTAGGAGGAGATGTGCCGGGAAGTTAAACACACAGACACACACACAGATACACACACAGATACACACACAGATACACACACAGACACACAAGTTGAGTTTTATTTATATATATCTATATATATATATATATATATATTCTTTTAGCTGTTTCAGTCATTTGACTGTGGCTAAGCTGGAGCACCGCTTTTAGTAGAATGAATCGACCCCAGGACTTATTCTTTGTAAGTCTAGTACTTATCTTATTGGGCCCTTTTGCTGAACCGCTATGTTACGGTGACGTAAACACACCAACATCGGTTGTCAAATGATGGTGCGGGAGACAAACACAGATATACACACATATGTATGTATGTATATGTATATATATAATATATATATATACGACGGGCTACTTTCAGTTTCCATCTACCAAATCCACTCACCAGGCTTTGGTCGGCCCAAGGTTATAGTAGAAGACAATTGCCAAAGGTGCCACGCAGTAGGGCTGAACCCGAAACCATGTGGTTAGGAAGGAAGCTTCTAACCACAGAGCCATCCTGCAATATATGCCTCTAACTCTCTCTCCCCCCCCCCTCTCTCTCTCTCTCTCTCGCTTAAATATATATTATTATATATATATATATATATATATATATATATATGATAATCGTTTTTAAGGGTGAAATCGAAGTAGAAAAATGTATTCGTAATAGCGGAAAGATTGCTAAATTAAAGAACCGTTTGGATGGAAAAAGTAGACGGTTTCCCGCGTGATTCGGGCCCACATTTTCTTTAAACATGGCAGTTGTTGTACCATTATGCCAATGCAATTCTTTAAAATTTCTCCCCCTATTTTTGATGTTTTGCTCTTAACAGCAGGAATTGTAGGACCGGGCGTTGTTTAAATCGTAAGAATTCAGAAACTGTGTCGTCTACCGTTAAAAATAATTGTGTCGATCTTCTCAGTTCTTATGATAATATATATATATATATATATATATATATATATAATATCTATAATATATATATATATATATTATATATATATATATATAATACAACATTCTATAATTATAAGCATAATTATAATCAGGGGGTCAGCTAAATCCTTCGCTACTCACCCAAATAGAAATAAGAATTAAAATACTTTTTCCGCTACCATAAATATCTCCCAGAGAGTAACACTTTTTACGAAGGCAAAAAGAAAAAAATATCGAATCCACACGACTCAGTTTAGCTACATACGCGTTTCGGGATTAAAGTAAAGTTATATTTATTTATTTCTCATCAGTTTTGCGATGACGCTTGATCGCATACATATTTAATTCTAACACTCTCAAATTTATAATTGAAATGCTGCACTGAAGATGGGAAATAAGTAAGTAAATGTAATTTTACTATAATCCCGAAACGCGTATGTAGCTCATCTGAGTCGTGTGGATTCGCTATTTTTTCTTTTGCCTACATAAAAGAAGTGTGTTACTGTCTGGGAGATATTTGTTGTAGCGGAAAAGGTATTTAACTCCTATTTCTAAATTCGGTGCGTAGCGAAGCAATTAGCTGCCCCCTGATTATAATTATGTTTATAATTATAGAATATTTGTATAATTTTACCTAAAAAGATTATTTTAACTACCGAACTACTTGGTAAAATTATTAATTATTAATTAATTAATTAATTTTACCCGTTATTATTATTATTATTATTATTATTATTATTATATTATTATTATCATTATTATTATTATTATTATTATTATATATTATTATTATTATTATTATTATCATATTATTTATATATATATATATATATATTATAATAATTATTATATATATTATATATATAATATATATATATATATTATCGGAAGTGTACAGTATTATATATTACGACATTACGGCTAATCTTAACAATCGGTTTCACGCCAGGGATTCAACGGAGTGTTAAGTAACAATCTGGTTATGTAACCCTGCACTCATCAGAGTTAGCCGATATGGAATGAAATATGGCCGTAATGGACATATAATAGTGTACACTTCGGGTGGTAAGCCCACTCTATTGACAGATATACCAGTGCAGGGTTTAAAAAAAGCCAAAACTAAGCAATGGAGTCGATTCGCTCAACTAAAATTCTCACCGTCGTCGTTGTTACCATTAACTTTAACATCGTCATCACCATCATCATCATCATCATCATTATCACTACAATCAACATTAACGTAATGTTTGTTCTTCTCTTCTTTCAGACGAAGGAGTTGAAGTAGATACCATGAGTGATGTACATGACGCAGAAAACAGTAAATCACTAGCAGAACGAGGTACAGTCTACACTATTACTTTAATTTCTATGTCTTTGTCTCTTTCTCTCCCCTCTATCTCTCTCTCTGTTTCTCTCGGTCTCTCTATCTGCATATAAATATATATATATATATATATATATATATATATATATATATATATATATATATATACATACACATACACAAACAAACACACACACACACATACACACATATATATATACATACATATTCACTATATATGCACACAAATACGTACATATACATATATATATACTATATATACATACAATACATACACACACACACACACACACACACACATATATATATATATATATATATATATATATATATATCTAATTATATATATTATATATATATATATAATATATATACATATATGTCACTGTATCACTATATCATTGTACCGACCAGACTATCAGGTGTTGTTCTAAACCGCTGATCACAATGCGCTACCTACCTCACATGGTTGGAGCTTTCGAATGATTCCATGCCGCTGGTTGGTCGGGCAGGTGAACATTCACCCTCAACAGGACGCCTGTCCATCGCAGAGGTTATCCATTTACAGCTGAGCGAACTTGAACAACGTGAAATGAAGTGTTTTGCATAACAACACAAGGCATCGACGATCAGACAAACGAAGCCACCATCATCTGGCGATAGTTAATGCAACACTCTAATTGTTAGGCTGCGTATATACTCTTACTCTTCACTCTTTTACTTGTTTCAGTCATTTGACTGCGGCCATGCTGGAGCACCGCCTTTAGTCGAGCAAATCGACCCCGGGACTTATTCTTTGTAAGCCCAGTACTTATTCTATCGGTCTCTTTTACCGAACCGCTAAGTGACGGGGACGTAAACACACCAGCATCGGTTGTCAAGCAATGCTAGGGGGACAAACACACACACACAAACACACACACACACACATACATATATATATATATATATATATATACATATACGACAGGCTTCTTTCGGTTTCCGTCTACCAAATCCACTCACAAGGCATTGGTCGGCATATAGATACGTGAGTTGGTTAATGTCGGTCCAATGACAAATGATGTTCAATACATGTCGAGGAGATTCAACTTTTTTTCGCCCAAGATTTTTAAAACTCAAAGTAAGAGTCTGTTCAGCAAACACTATGCCCGCGCCTGAAGACAGCAATGATGTGAAACTCGAACCGGTAGGCCGAGATTACAATTGCCCTTCTACAAGTAATATAAATACTTCAACTCTACCTATCCAGGTACTGAATACTTCTGGAACAGATATCATCACGGCACCACAACTTGACTTGGAATATACTACCTACTTACATTGGTATATACATATATATACATACATATATATATATATATAGATATATTATATATATATATATATATATATATATATATATATATATATATATATATATATATATGTATTATGTATATATATATATTATATATCTTATATATATATATATATATATCTTATAATATATATATATATATATATATAAAGGGAAAGTTTACGAAATTAAACAAAAGACGAAGGCAGGTGGAGTACAAACAAACAAATGTATTAGTATAGCGCTCAGGAATAGAAAAAGTCTTTTACGTTTCGAACCTACGCTCTTCGACAGAAAGATACACAGAAAAAAAAATAAGGAGAGAAACAAGGAGAGAGAAAAATGCGTGTAGGAGCTAACGATCTATCATGACGTGTATGTGTGTGTATATATATATATACACATACATATATATGTGGTTATATAAGATTATATATATACATACATACATACATACACGCATATATAATCATATATGCATAGATTTGTGTGTGTGTGTGCGTGCTCGCCTGTGTATGTGTATATACAAGGGAGCGAGGAAAAGTCCCTGGCTTTGGGTAAAAGGAAATACTGGAGAATCAGTTATGATTTTATTAAACATAATCCCCTCTCATATTCACACGCTTATTGCAGCGTCTCTCAGTTTTTCCAATCCCTGTAAAAGAACTCGAAAGGTTAGGTCTTCAAACATACCTTTCTCTAGACTTTTCAAGCCAGGACCTTTTCATCACCCCCATTGTATAATGTATGTTTTTATTCATAATTGTTATATATAAAATTCAGCGAATCATTAAACAGAAGGATTGTCAGTGCTTTACAATAGACTGAAACAGGTTGGAAACTCCTTCGAAGTAGCCTTCATCAGATTGCCTATGAAGGTTACATAGCTGAAACTTCGACGGAACTGTTATAAGTTTTGCTCGTGAATATAATTTAAGCATGTAACTCTCATTAAATTGAAATTAACGTGCAAGAGGCTGAGCACTCCGCAGACACGTGTACCCATTACGTAGTTCTCAGGGAGATTCAGCGTCACACAGAGTGTGATAAGGCTGGCCCTTTTGAAATACAGGTACTACACTGTTTTGCCAGCTGAGTGGACTGGATCAACGGAAAATTAAGTATCTTCCTCAAAGACACATCACGCGGCCGGGAATTGAACTTACGTCCTTGCGATCGTAAGCTGAATACCCTAACCACTAAGCCACGCGCCTTCACTCTGTTAAATATAATGCTTATTTATATTGTTTTGAATGAATCATACATTATCTCATAGCTTTGAGATTTCAATGATTTGATCGTTTATTCTGAGAATGGCATTGTACTGTAGGTGCGAGAGGCCAGATATCGCCAGTTTGCATATAAAGCAGGTAGAATTTTAGGGTCGGATATAGCCGGTTTAAATACTAAAGAGTTAATGTATCACTATTTCGTATAAAAATATGCACAAAATCAAACTTTACAGGTCTCTTCTTAACCTGAAGGAGCGTCAGTGATATTCACTGCTTCTCCTGTCATATCTCTGCTTGGTTCCGGTTGAATTTTATGTTCATTGTTTTTCTCTCGGTTACTCTCTTCTAATGTCGGAGTTTCTCACTGACAACTTTTAGTTCTTGCATAAAGATGAACAGTTTGTGAGTGTCCTCTTTTTGCTGCCTCCAAACATTACTTCTTCACTTTTTGTTGGTGAGACGTATTGTGGTTTGTTTGTTTGCACGCAATGAGCATCATCATATGGCTGATGGTCTTTCATAAATCAGCCATCTTTTTTCTCTATCTTCAAAACCCATGATGATACTTTCTTTGTTGTTTCGGTTTTGTTCACCTTTTGAATGTCGTTCATGTATTGCTTTGCAGTAGTAGACAGGGCATATAGACAGGCGTTAATCTGCCAGAATAAGAATTCCTTACACTACTGTAAATACTCCTCTCTCCAATTTGTCAACAGCTTTTAATACTGTATCTGGACGGGGGGGTAAATTATTTTTTTACTTACTCTAGTGGAGAAAACTTTCTCTTCGAGAAAGTACTTCCAAGCCAAAGTTACAATTTCTCAGAAAATTTCAGTAAGAGCAGATTTCACCAATATTATTACTACGACAATAATCATTGCGATTATGCCTACTGTTTGCCATAATCGTAGTAGGGGGACAGTGGTCAGTTACTTTAGCCGGCTCGGCAATAAGAGATCGATAGAATAAGTACCAGGCTTTAAAAAAAACAGTAAGTACTGGGGTTGATATGTTCGACTATAATATTACGACTCAGCAAGCAGTCTCATGACGTGAAAAAGTACACTCTGAACAGCAACAAAGAGTAATCTTAGTACTCCAACAAATGCGCTAATGTTGAAGAGCGCGAGAGTTTGATCGGAAATTTGGATTTAGAGAAACATAATGGGGGTTTGTACTTCAATATATACATGGAATGCTATGCATACGCGCACACACTTACATGCCCCGCCACACGCACGCACACAACACACACACAACACACACAAATATCTAAATTTGTAATCATGAATTCCTTTTCTTTTTACATTTCAGTTGCTGAAGCCATTTCTGTTTTCTCTGACGATTCCCTTGCGCCAAGTAAGTCTCTCAATAAAGCTATGTCATAAGATACGCAGATATACACACATATATCCGCGTAGAAATACACGTATAGTACATACATATACATACTCATGCATGTATGTGCATGTGTTTAGTGGATAAATAAAATGACAGTCCACACAGAAATCTTGCCTGGTGGTTGATCGCGCCTGTTGTTCCACTAGGTAAAATTCGAGTTGACTATCATCTCTTCATAGCATAAACGTATCTATTCAAGCTACCACTTCGTATATGGAATTCTGTATCAGCCAATGTTTGCACTATATATACATATATATAATATCTACTACTATATGTTTTATGATTTATAAAATATTTATATAGTATAGGTTAAAGTTAACTGGTATATCGTGAACATCAATTAGAAAAAGGGTAAATTTATAATAACCTTATTCGCAATCAAATAATACATAATAAAACTGAAGTTAAAAAGAACTACTTATTCACATACAGACGTAAGCAACGCTGTGTGAAAACATATAAGGAAATAGGGATTTGTGAACGCGTAGATAATTTAGAGGAGGTGCGGGAGTTTCTGTACAAGGAAACAGGAAAATAAATTGCCTGTTTCAAAAATAACAGATTGAAAATATATTTGCAACAAAAAGACTTGTTCAGAAATTCTATTCCGTAGGTAAGGCATGTGTCGTAGAGTGTTCAAGTTAAATTTCAAAACTGTCTTAAAAAGCTTGAAAAAATCATGTATATGACAAATGGAAGGTTTTCTATTGACATTGAAAGTATTGGCGATCAGTCCAATGAAAGACAGAGGTTGGAAATGAATTTAATTATGACACAAAAGACAGTTCATTTTCTTGGAAAGTTCCTTTGAGCGGAAATTTATTGGTGTTGATACGCTTACAGATAGAAGAGAATTGGTGATCATGTTAAGCTTTCAAGTTTTAGACGCTGAACGCACTTATAGCTTGAGCAAAATTGTAGGTATTAGAATAAAAGCTTCTATATAATTTTGTTTAAGTAGTTTATCGCACTTGTGGTGAAGGACATTTTGAAGAAACGCTTGGCTATAGGAGTAAATTCATTCAGATTGAAGAGCATACTAAAATAGTCGATGTATTTATGTCCACATTCAGTGGAGGGCGTGCGTGTATTTCCAGTATTTTCTTTTCCTCAGTAAAGAAACTGTTTAAAGTTTAGAATTTAGGGGGAAAAATATAGAAAAACTATTCCTTATTTAAATCATTGTTGTGTATCGTGAAATTATAAATCATTGTTGCGTATCGTGAAATTATAAAGCATTCGTGTGGATTTTCGATACTTCTTACTCGAATTTCTTTTAATATTCGCAGTGCACCTATATACATCTTATAGAAGGATATTTGAAAACATGTTATATAACATATATGTCAATGCACGGTATATGTAAACCATGATTTCATTAAATGTTTGCACACGTGACAGGTTAACATGTTTACTTTTATTTTTAAACCATATTTTGCTTCACAAACCACTTCATTTCACGTTGCGCTCCTGTCCACTCAACTGACAAAATGAAGTAATCCTGCGACGGACCAGCGTCCCGTCCAGGTGGTAATTTGTATACCACGGAAACCAGGAAAGCGGCCTTGTGAGTTTATATACCTCAGGAAAAGGAGCTTTATGCCTTTTATTTATTTATTTTGTTTCACAGATTCATATATATATATATATATATATATATATATATATATATATATATATATATATATATACCTATGTATGTGTGTGTATATGATTCGACTTCCAGCTAAATTTTATGTTACATGTTTGCAAGCTATAATGTTGGCAGATTATGAATACAAAGTATAAGACTAGAGAAAATAAGGTGGAATATTTTGCTAATAACATCTTTACAAGTGTTTCAGTAACAATCACAAACAGGATTGCATAAGATTAACCTTATGCAATCATGTATCGAACGTCGCTCCATCAGAACTTTCTCATAAATGAATTGCTTCAAACTGTATTCTCCAGTCTTACTCTTTGTGCTTATGACTGTGTGCTTAGCCATCACACGAAAGCGAATATGGCGGGGTTGTTTGTACTACGCGTTTGCTAATTGTTTTAGGTACCTATATAGAAGTGAGCAAACACAGACACACTCATCCTTCAACCATTGACTAAGCCAAACAGCCATGATGTAACCACTGGAATGATGGAGCTGTACCAGTTTATTTTCAGCTGAGGAGGCTGCAGTAATATGAAACTAAAAGGCTTGTTCAAGGGCATGACACGCTACGCAGTTTAGGAATCAAATCCACAACCTTATTATCGCGAGTCCAACACCCTAACTACCAACCTCAATACACGATTGTACCACGTGCAGGCGTGACTTTGTAGTAAGAAGCTTGCTTCCCAACCACATGGCTCCGGGTCCAGTCCCATTGCATGGCACCTTGGGCAAGTGTCTTCTACTAGAGTCTCGGGCTAACCAAAGCCTTGTGAGTGGATTTGGTAGACGAAAACTGAAAGAAGCCCGTTGTGTATGTATATATATATGTGTGTGTGTGTGTGTGGTGTGTGTGTGTGTGTGTGTGTGTGTGTGTGTGTGTGTGTATGTGTGTGTGTATGTGTGTGTGTGTGTATCTATGTGTTTGAGTATCTTTGTGTCTGTGTTTGTCCACGTATCACCGCTTGACAACGTGTGTTTAAGTCCCCGTTACATGGCGGTTCGGCAAAAGAAAGCGATAGAATAAGTATAAGGTTGTAAAACCAATAAATCCTGGGGTCGATTTGTTTGACTAAAAGACTTCAAGGCGGTACTCCAGCATGGCTGCAGTCAAATGACTGAAACAAGTAAAAGAATAAAGGAATATATGCATATATATATATATATAATATATATATATATATATATATATATATATATATTATATATATATATATATATATGTTAGTTAGTTAGTTAGTTATTTGGCTCAAAAGCAAATAGCAAGGCCATGTAGGGGGACATGGAGTTAAGTACAGGGTGGTGTTCATGTAAAGAGTTCAGGCCACTTGAGGTCAAGGGAGGCTTTGAACAAAGCGGTCGTCGGCATCTTCACCATCTCGTCTGGCAGCTTGTTCCACGGATCCGCAACACGGACGGAGAAAGCTCCTCTCCTTCGATTGAGATGAAATCGTCGCAGGTAGAACTTTTCGGAATGACCCCGCGGCCGACGCTCTGGAGCAGGAGTGAAGAACAGCTCTTTCGAGAGGTTACACTTTCCGCTTATGATGTTGTGGGCGAGAATGAGATGACCACGGCGGCGGCGTTTTTCAAGAGAATAAAGGTCGAGCGTCCTCAGCCTTTCTTCATTGGACAAATTTTTGAGACCATGAACCATGCGGGTAGCCAGCTTCTGGACTATATATATATATATATATTATTATATATATATATATATATATATATATATATATATATAAATGCGCCCTTCTAAAGCCTAGCCAGGCTCATGGGCCCGGTTTCCCGGTTTCCGTGGCGTATGTGTTCCCCAGCTGGATGGGACGCCAGTCCATCGCAGCGTTACTCACTTTTGCCAGCTGAGTGGACTGGAGCAACGTGAAATGAAGTGTTTTGATCAAGAACACAACGCGTTTAACTTTTTCACTGACAATTTCTTTCATTTTTTCTCTATTCATCTCTCTCTTTCTTTCTCTCTCTCTCTCTAGCTTTCTATCTCTATCTCTCTCCCTCTCTCCCCCCTCTATCTCTCTCTCTCTCTCTCTCTCTCTCTCTCTCTCTCTGTGCTGATGAAGGACTTACGTCCAAAATTTTATCTCCTCCTATTAAAGCGTTAAGCGTAAGCATTAAATGTTAAACTTTGCCCCTTCTGTGTTCATTGTTTATACACAACCTATTTAATAGTAATCTCTCGTCTCTACAATTTCTTGCTGAACAACCAGCACAAATGATTTGTTTATAATGTTCAGTCGTTTGTGCTGCAGATAAACTCACATGCACCATCACTCCCGCATCGAATGGATATTATTTGCACCGGCCCCGCTGTGTCACACGTCAGATATCAAGGTGATCACAGAGCAACCTTTCGGTCCGAGAATCGAACTTACGATCTTGTGATCAAGAGTGCAACGCCCTAACCATTAGACCACATGCCCTCCCCGAACTAGCTGTTCGACCCGGCGTTGCTCGCGTTTTCAGTCTTGAAGTTAAGCCCACCTCTGGCCTTGTATGTTCTCCTTGCCAACTATTTTCCATTAAGATATTATATCTGGTTCGGCAGGGATTTTACCCGGTTAACGCTTTCGACATACTCCTACATACTGGACCGTCTAAAATCGCAGTCAAACTTTTGGGTGTACCTCGACTCGTTGAGAGTGATTTTTGTTTCTGTACAAAATTGATCAGCGTGTCCAATCTCAACAAAATCCGAAGAAAAGTGTGTAGGTTATGTCATAAAATAGAATCCATGTAACCATTTACATGAAAATATCCCATTGACTTTTAAATCACAAAACATTATATGAATAATCGATGTTTCATAGGTCGAAGTCTTAATTTTACTCATGGGTCAATTTTCTTCAAAATCAGTTCATTATTTTATTGTGAGTGAATTTTGACGCTTTCTGCCTTTCACCAATTTAATTTTAATTCTACTACATGACTCCGACCATAAACTTTACCTAAATGTAAAATTTCATCAAAATCGGATGAATTCTGTAAAAGTTACAGCATAAAATATTAATCCTATGCATACAAAAATATCCCATGCTTTCAAAAAGCCAATTGATTTCTTATACTCCCCCGTTCACGCGTAATTATCGATTTTTTTTGTCTACTCTTCATGCTGGTATCAACTAATGGACATGAACTGTAATTACGTATAAAATTTCTACAAAATCGATATGAATGTCTCTAAGGCAATGCTTATTTGCATTTATGCCCTTTTCAAGCCCTTTTGAATTAAATAAACACCTTTACCGTCTTCCCCACCACAAAATTTACCTACATCTCAAATTTCATTAAAATCGGATAAAATATATAAAATAGTTACGGCCAAAAATAAAATCCCTCTGGGTATTTGCACGCAAAAAGCCTATTGGTTTCATAAAACCACTGCTCAGGCGCAATTATCGACTTTTTGTCAACACCATGTACTGACATCATCTCACTGCCAAGAGCCTCGCTCACTAAGCGATTTTCATCAAAATCGGACAAAAAATGCAAAAGCTGCAGGAAAAATAACATCGTTATGGGAATTTCCATTCAAACACCCGATTGAGCTCACAAAAATCGATGCCAACTGAGCATTATCGAGTTATCGAAAAATTCCAGCCTTATTTGAACTTTAGGGCATGTGATCTACGTATGTGTCAAAATCATTAAAATCGGTTAGATGGACACCATTACACATTTATGTATATAGATGTATGTGTATATTTTTCTGTGTGCAATATTATATTTTTAACTTATTTCGTTACAACTTGCTGTGTTTCGATTACTTACTTTTTAAAAACAAAACAAAATTAGGGTGTGAATTGCTGAGTCTTTTACTTACTAGGTTAGGAGGAAAGGATAGCGCTCATGGCTTTCGCAGCCCTCACCCACACCCATGTTCGACTGGTAAGATTAATGCTAACAACGTACCTCTTAAAACAATCAATATCTGTGGGGGGAAATGAACAAAGACGGAGTAATAGAAGCGTTAAGGTTCTGGGAAGAAGGAATGGGTTTAGCGAAAAGCGTAGGCCTGAGATATTGGACTCAACAACTGTGATGAGAGAAAATAGTGTAGGTTGGAGATATCTGAGCGGAGGCAGTATAAGCCCAGTTAAATCAGAGGAGCAGAAGTCAATATAGTATCAGTAGAAAAGGCAGCGAGAGGGAACAGTACATATGTGGGCCAGAGATTGTAGTATGTCTGTGAGTGATTTGGAGCCAGTCACTCGTTAGACAGTTATTTGGATGCATTCTGTATTTAAGATCCGAAGTATCTTATTGCACTGAAGAGAAGGGTTTGTTGTTGGGAGTGGTCCTAGCTATGTTAAGGAACTGATTTTTCTTGGATAAACGCTCGGCAATAGTGAGACCCAGCAATTGGACAAGTTTGAAGGTCCTACTTGCGTGTTATTCATAATTAGATATGATGTGGTGCGATGTTGTTTTATTTATGAGAGAAGTGTCTATATTTTGCTGCTATTGAAAGAGACGAAATATGCATATCCTATTGTAAGATGTTTTCAAGAATAATGTTTATGGTTTGTGTTATCTAGGTTGTGAGTTAGTGCAAAACTGTGAAAAGTTAGTAAAGGGTAAATAGTAGTGTCATCTGCGTTTGTTATCTGAAGTGACACAAAGTAAGTTATTATGTATAGGAATATATTAGTCATAAGGTATAGCGGAATCGATAGAATGAGAGACATATGGTGCTCTGCCAACAACAGCGGTGATAGTACAAAATAAAAAGAAGCTATCGACACCAGAGATGAAATACGGGTGAAGCCTATAGACTGACAGTATTGACAGAAGATTCGCATGTCAGACATTGTCGAAAATTTTGCTGGTGTCGAGGGTGACAACATTGCTTTCTCTAAGACAACAGCCCACTAGTGGGTGATTAACTGGCTTTATGAAAATTTAACTATTGATCACTAAGAAAGGGAAAATAGGGGAGGGGAGAGGGAGAAGTGAGAGAGGGGGAAATATCCAAGGAGGACGTCACTAGTGGTTGTCTCAATTACGTTAGTCATATTAGAAACGATACGATAGCGAGTGAGTAGTCGAGAAAATGAGGTTTTATGGTTTAGCTTGCCATTCCTAATAAGATCTTTATCTATAAGTTTCAGATTCCAAGAAGTTCGTACAGAAAGTGAGCGATTAAAATAAAATGATAAAGTTCTGATAAGGTGTTCTCTTGCGTCCAAAATATTGGAAAATGCAAAGGTTTTCTGAAGGAACAAGGTGAAAGGAACATGAAAAAAGTGGTGAAGATATGTACGAACGATGGAGTTGCTCGCCACCTTTTTACTCTTCAGGGATAGTTTCTTCCCCGGCCATTTTTGAGTGAGACGATTCACTTGTCCACTTGGAGACCGGGATCAAATCAGTCCTCGAGCAGTTTAGCCGGTCCGGCCATCCAGTACCTCAAAAGACTGTTGGACAGTATGGACCTGCCTTTCTAGGTGCTGAGCGGCAAGCCAAGCGACTTCTCTTGATTAACTTTTGCTCCTGTCACAGCCTCGCATTCTCTTAAAACTGTTGATCATCTCAATGTATTTGGTGCCAGATAGCATTACGCAAGCACGAATATGCAAGCACGTATATACAAACAAGAATCTTCCCCAATTCTCGTGGGTTTTTCGAAACCTCCAGCATCTGCAGTAATAGCTCAATAGTCAGTACGTACAGAAGAGGAGAGAGGAGACACCCTGACGGACCGAATATATGATACTTAACGATTCTGACAGGTGGCCATTTATTCTGACCTCCGTGCAAACTTCGCTGTACATTGCACCAATCCAGCTTCTGAAGACGCCTTGAGGACAGTTTTCAATCGCTTTGAAATTGAGTTGGGTCTCATCTATGAGATGGAGGTTTTCATAGATAGACTTGTTTGGGTTAGCACGTCTTAACATCACCGACAAGACAATGAATGACAAACACCAACCTCTTAGTTAACTCCTTGGCCAAAATCTTGAACTTTACATTTCATACAGTTACGAGCTAAAATGATCAAAGTTGTCACCTTTGTTCGGGTCCGTTTTGAACAGCATCACTATACTACGACTCACAGGGCTGGGAATTCTCCCGTTCTACTACCAGTTGCAGCAAACATTTTCAAGGAAGTCAACGAACAATTTAAGCATATGACAGTAAAGATCGTAGGGCATACCATTCATCCCCGGTATCTTCTCCTCCATGCAGCCAGGCAACACTTCCTGTATCTCATCAACTTTTATCGACCTTTCACAGACGGTCGCGGCAAAATGTCCTATTAGATGGTAAAATTCACTTTCATCTCTGACACGCCGCGTGCCTCGAACAGTCTAGTGTAGTGCTGCTAAAAAGTTGCAAACATTTGCATGAAGATCGTATTGTGGCTTTGCCACCGTGTTGTGCCTCGGTCCCCCGGGCCCATCGAATGGATTTCCTTCCTTCATGTCTTAGAACACGCTTCTATCTGTATCTTTGTGCTTCGCGTTGAAGAATTGGTCAAGGATCAGTCTTGCTGTGAGCTCATCGCTTCTGCTATGCCATTTACTAGCCTACAAAATACTCTTGTTACGATCTCGATCATCGGTTGTTGTTTTCCCATGTTCACACTAGCGCATTCGGGAAATCGATTCGGTATCTATCAGACAGTTGGAAACGATTGAACAGATTTGCCTATCAGCTAGCCCATTGTGATCCAGATGTGCATCCAGGATAGCGTCTAGTCACCCACTAGCTCTAAAGAGCGAGACGTTCCCAGAAAACCCTCCAAAAAAATTCGGCCGACGCACCACTGTTGGGGAAAAAACGATGACTAGTCGAAAGGTGCTAACTTCGCTATTGTTTACGATGCAGGCAGACCTTATCTTGAGGCCTTTTCGAAACAGCAACGCCACAACGCTCCAGGCCATGAAAGAGACGCGATTTCAAAATCGCCAAAATTAGGTGCTAAGTCGCGTGTATCAGAAGTCCCAGTGATGTCGATGGCTATCACACCCAAAGCTGGTGATGACACTACTCTTTATTCCTTATTAACATTTCCCAGTTTTGCATCATCAACTCGCAATCAAACTTTGAGCTGATTAGGAGAAAAATGATCCTGCTTTCAGGGTAAATCCAGGCCATGTGCATTTATACAACCCACTCTCAGAGTTGCCGTGTTGGTAGAAAATAAAGAGAAAAAGAAATGGTTCACTTACCCGTCTGATGATCTCGGAAACCGAATGACTCGGTCTCCATGTACTTTGGGGGTTCCTTTGGGAAGTTCATTAGGAGCCCACTGTTTGCCTTTGTGCTCGGTTTTTCCACATCATTAGGGAAGTTTTTCTACAATATTTTGTGTGTCAAGTCCAGCCTTATTAATTTCAAATTGTGACACCTTGAAAGTGACTGACATGAAAACATCTCTCTTTTTCATTGTTTTCCTTTTCTGCAATGAATGACATCAATTTTTCATTCTTGCTCCTAATCAGCTCAAAGTTTGATTGCGAGTTGATGATGCAAAACTGGGAAAAGTTAATAAAGAGTAAAGATTAGTGTCATCTGTGTTTGTTATTTAAAGTTATACAAAGCAAGTCACTATGTATAGGACAAAACTGAGTCATGGGGCACAGCGGAGTTGATAGAATGAGTGACATATGGTGCTCTGTCTGCTTGTATACTGGTGTCACTTTTGTGTATGTTTTCCTCTTGTTAAGGTAGGAGTGGAGGACGGTCGTGGTAGTGGAGATATAGATGTGTCTATGTTTCGTGTGGGTTTTGTTGCTGATCTCGTGATTGTATGGTTCGTTTAAGGAAAGTGTAGTTCTTAAATCTTTTTTTCTTGGTTACCCTGCCGTCTCCTCACTTTCCAGGTTGAGATTATCCGATGTGGGTGGGGGTGGATGGGTGTTTTCATGTGTGTCCATGTGTGTGCGCGGAGGGTCCTCTTTCCTGTTTTTGTTCGGGACACAAAGTTCTAAAGTGACCTTCTATCACCCTCAGTTACAACCGCAGCTTCACTCCATTGAGCTCGTGGATAATGTCTTGGATCTTTTTCGTCTTTTTCGGTTTGATCTCTCCGTTCGTTTCATTTTGAGGAGAGTGTTACTGCCTCCCAAAGTAACCCAGGCCTAGAAACACAAGGTGTTTAACCCAAGTGGAACTCTATCTTAACGCGAAAGACCCTTCTCCCTAAATACGTTGGGTAGAAGTAAGTTTCCTGTCATGTATGAAAGCTATGGAGTCCTTGAGTGAGAGACCCTCGGCCTCCAATTTACTGAAATACTTAACCCTGGTTACAAGATCTAAATCTACCCATATTCTTTCCATCCGAGCGTGTGTCGCTGTTTCTAGACGTCGAGTTTTAGCGGGCGCAAAGCGATAAGTACAGTCTTTCGTGTGGTTGCTTCCCAAACCGCGGCTACATAACAGCTCGTGCGCACTGGGGTCGAGGTAATCGACTTAATCCCTTTGTCTGTCCTTGTTTGTCCCCTCTATGTTTAGCCCCATGAGGGCAATAAAGAAATAAGATAAAGCCATTTCATTTTATTCGTTCCTAATGTAGAACCTTTTCCTGTCTATTTGTCTCCCTTCTTAGGCTACCTCTGAATCTTTCTCTTTCTCTTTCTCTCTCCTTCTTTTTCCCACTCTCTCTCCCTCTTTATCTCTCTCTCTCTCTCTCTCTCTCTTTCTGAGAGCTGTACTTACAATGTTCAACTGTTCATAATTTTGATTTAGCCCAGTAAAAATATGTCTCCCTTGGGCACATTTTCTACGCGTCGTGTCCTTTACATCATCATAAGCATGAAGCACCAAATGTGGGCTTGCAAGACTGCCATAAATGGCAGCCAAATCACCCTCTCATATCACAGCTTACTTTTTTAAATAGTCACTGATAGGGCGGATATACAGAAATACGAGAAGCTCGCGGCTAGAACTAGTTTGACTGCAGGTCTGTTCGAGCATTGATGACATGTGGCTTAATGACATCAAACTCAACAGCAGTCTGATCACTTTCACAACCACAATCTATTATCTTACAAAGTGCACATTCAATAATGTAGTACCACACACACACACACACACACACACACACACACACACACACACACACACACACACACACACACACACACACACACACACACACACACACACACACACATACACACATATATATCCAAAAATAATTACCGTATATAGTCGTGTAAAAGTCGAATCTTTTAGACAATGTTTTACGGTCAAATTTATGCGGTCAACTATTACATGGATACTACTTTTGAGAAGCTGAAATTCAAGCCAGAATCCGAATTACCATATCAGCAGTAGAAGTCCAACTGATCCCTATGCGAATGAAAACAAAAACACAATAAATTACAGTAATATTACCAATTCTATGCATCAAAACACACGTCCTAGTAAACTATAAAGGTCGCATGGGAACTACTGATCTAACGATTAATTAAATGTTTTTAGGCTTACCAAAGTCATACCTTTGTACGAATTTAGACAGTGGCGTGTGCCGGTGTTCGCCAATAGTGCTGTCTATGAAACACGTTTCTCACCATGTCGACAACGAGTGTATGACGCATGTGTTTATTGTGCTTGAAATGTATGCAGGCTTACAGCATATCCTGTGTAAACATTTTAGTAATGGTGATGTAGCGTCCATCAACAGATGTGTAGTACTCGCTATTAAATAGTGTTTTACTATAAGCACCGAGCATTCCATTATAGCATCAAGCATTCTCCTTATAGAGCAGGCTACAGTAAGGTAGCCATATAATTTTGTAGCTGTTATTTCTACGTACAGGATAATACGGTACCTTGACCCGAAAATGTTGTCCTGTTGTTCGTGAAATACTAGGGTTGACTTTTATACGGGGTCTATGGAAATTTCCCAATTTTGGGGCCAAAAATAATGGGGTCGACTTTTACATGAGATCGACTATTACGCGGAAACGGCCCACCTACACTAAAACGATGGCGCAGAAGCTAACACGTTCATTTATTATTTTGTTCTTTTTCTGTAACTGTTTCAGCAAAGAAAAGGCGCACTACAGGCGGTGAGTTCGTGTCACATTCTCTTTAATGAACTTTCACTTTCTTTTTTATATGCATTTTGCTATTTACTTTATTTACCGTGCGTTTCTATTATTTTATTGTTTTCTTCTTCATATGTATTTTGTTTCTTGATCTGTCATTCTTCTCTCTCTCTCTCTCTCTCTCTCTCTCTCTCTCTCTCTCTCTCTCTCTCTCCAAATATTATGAACAAAGGATTATATCCCTTCTAATAACTGTCCACTGGGGACAACATTCCTTTAGAAACATTGGATTTCGAATATGAAACGCTCCAATTGAACTGTTCACAACTATCAGAGCGCTAGGTTACAAAGAAATGCCTCTTCTGCTTGATAGAACGAGGTAACAGGGTATTACTATTATAAAATATCAGCTTGAAACAAATATCTACACCTCAAATGATATTTCGAAAACGGCTTTTGAATTTTTTTATAGTTATAACTAAAATTAAAATATTGGCTATTATAAGAGATCTTCATAATGTAAACTACTAGCGACCTATGAAGAAATTAAAGCAAGGTATAATCCTCTGTTCTCCTTAGAAGTAAGCACATGCAGTGCCATAAAATTTCTAAAAGTAGTACATGCACGCTTCTTTAATAATCACTGATTTCGTTTACTCTTCCACAAAAACACAATTAAACACCACCGATTCGCTGATGCATATTAACAAAAATCTTAATCCTTCAAATATCTGGCACACTATCGCAACATGTAGTTGCATAAATCTGGCCTCATTTTGATCAGATGGACGATATCTCACAAGTTGTATTATCTATTTTGCAGACCCATTCAAGCTGCGATACAAACAACATGCGCATACTTTTTAGAACCCAGCCATATACACACCACATTGTCAATATATATTAGGACTGTAAGGAATGAATGCATTAAATCAGAGACCACGTAGAAAATTTTTGAGATATTCGAAAAATGTAACAAACATTAGGGATACATATATATGTATGTATGTGTATATAATTTACATGCACATATGTATATATGTATATATATATATATGTATATATATGCATATATACATATAAATAAATACATATACATACATACATATTAATATATATATATAGAAATGCATATTAATATATAGTAGTATATATATACATATGTATGTATGTCTGTCTGTCTGTCTGTATGTATGTATGTATGTATGTATGTATGTGTGTGTGTATATGCATATATATATTCATATATATATTCATATATATATATATATATATATATATATATATATATATTATATATATATATATATATATATATACATATATTCATATATATACATCTATGTATACATGCATGCATGTAAAGCATTCATGTGGTATACAGACGTAATTTTTTTCTAACTTCCTTACTTTTCTTTTCGCTTTTCTGTTTACTCGTTGTCTCTCTTTTTGGTTTATACTGATGAAGGGTTTAAATCCGAAACATTTGAGACATTTCTATTTCTTTCAGCGTGAACTTTTATTTTATCTTGTCTTTCGTGTTCTTATCTGCTCGCGTGTGTGTGTGTGTATACACATGTGTGTGCGTGTGTGTGTTAGTGTGAAAAATATACTTTTGTTTCGAAGTAGAGGAAACGCGTTCGATTCTTGTTTGCCACTGAAAGCACTTTAAATCAATAATTCCTGTTATATGATCGTCCAGCTTTGACCGAATCTAGACTGATACACACTATAAATTGCATGTGATGTTGGATGGTGGTATTTATTCTTTGAAGAAGGTAATCTTCTATTGTTGATGCTGTTGTTGTTGTTATTTTTATTTATGTTTACTTGTTTTGTCATTTTTTAATTTATATGTTTGCTTGTTTTGTTTGTTTGTTTGTTTGTTTTTGTGTTTTGTTTGTACTTTAATTTTTCAAAATTTTAATGCAGAATTCTTTACGTTCCGCGTCCAAGTTCCGCCGAGATCAAATTTGCCTTTCATCCTTCGGGAATCGAGAAAATTACGTACGGGTCAGTGTTAGAAATCAGTTTTAATGCAGAAGAATTGTAACCGGCAAACAGACCTGCACTAATCTGGTCTCTACTTGGATTTAAAATCCTTTGTAACAGCACTGTGTTCCATTCTTACATGAATCCTTTAACTCATGTTAGCATTTATTTTGTTTTACGCGTTAATAACTTGAAAAAGAAAAAATGAAGTCTGTCTAGAACCTACAGGTTCATCAGACTCAAAGATCACGAACCCAACACATTAATTACTAAGTGATGCGCCTTGGTTAGTAACAATATAGTTTTTTTTTTTTTTTTAAACAGAAAGAAACAACGTATCGATAAGCTAAAGGTTGAATATATATTTCTTTAATTAACCGAACAGTCGAGACTCTTATAGACTTAAGTTTAAAGTTTGATAACCGTTTCCAAGAGATCAATTTCAAATTGAAAGTATAAATTCTACAAACGTATCCTGTGTCTACAACAACCAACAATATTGTCTTTAAAAAGGAGAACTCATTGGATAATGTGCTTCTAGTTTCATTGCTATGGAAGTAATGCTTTTGATCAAAGAACTTTTCGTTTACGTCTGACCTAGGGTTAAATAGCAGCTACAACCCAAAATCATTGAGAAGAAGCATGATAAAATCTAATGTTATTTACTCAATATATGAAGAGCCGTTCTTGCTATCTCGTACATTATATCAACATGCATAGAAACGCTGTCTTACCCGTTGGTCTACTGATAGATGACAACAAAATCTCCACCATGATGCTTAAGAAATGGCAAAATATTGCAGAAACGATACTGGCTTGTCTTTAGTGTTTGTGAACGAACTTACTCCCGAGAATGGAGTTCAGTTCAGTCTACTCCATCGATAATTTTCTGGAGCTTGGAGTCATCTGCGACTGCTTTTTCTTGTTTTTATATTTTTATTTTGATGACGCTTGAGATACCATTTATATGGACTATAAAGAGAAGCAGGCCCAAATCAGTCGCCTTTTGTTGGGCTTGAGTGGATTCCATTAGTGATTTTTGCTGGGTTTGAGTGGATCCCACTGATCGCAACATGCTGTGTTCTGTTTGCCTGGAAATACGTAATCCAGAGTGGCAGTTTGCTACGGATTCTAGTTCTGCGCAATTTTAACTGGAGGATATTGTGGTCAACTCTGCCGAACGCTTCGCTGAAATCCAAATATCAGAACCTAAGCTTTGAGGACATCACCGATGTGATGTAAAAGCTTTGTAAGACAGTCCCTACTGTATCGAAAGCCATGCTGGTTGGAATTTAAAAGGTTGTGGCTTTCCAGAAAGCCAGTTATCTTTGGTTTTTTACCATCCTTTCAAATATTTTGATGATGTGTGAGGTGAGGGAGATGGGGCGAGAGTTAACTGCAAGAAACATACTTCCCTTTTTGAATACCCAGATGACAGATTGGGATAAGAACTGTTTCAGTATATCGCCTGAATTTAAAGAATTTCTCCAGAGATTTGTTAGAAGTGTTGCTAATTGGTGCCTACATTCCTTCGGGACAGTTGCGGGGAATCTATCAGGGCCTACAGCAGAATAATACTTGATTTCATTTATTGCTACTATGATGTCTGAGGTAGTAAAAGTTATGTTTGAGATTATGTTGGGGGTTGAGTTCGTTCAGATCCCTTGCGTCAATATTAATGGAATCACTAAAGACAGACCAGTATTGTTTCTGCAATATTTCTGCTATTTCTCAAGAGTCATGGTGGAGAATGCTGTTATCCTTTACCACAAAGAAAGTGAAATATGAAAGACGTTACTCGTCATTTCAATATCTGGCAAAATTGTTGTGTTGATTGATCTGTGACTACCAGATCCAGATGAAATGAAATAGGTTGGGTGTTTCTTGACTATCACCAAGCTTATTGGACCTTCACAGTACAAGAACTTACTCAGTTTTGTGAAAATCATGAAAGTAGCTTTGACTGACGTGGACACTCATTAGTCACCTTGTATTCTACCGTTTTACTTTTATACTTTGTGTTTTTTTCTTCTTCAAACGGCCGCAGTCGAGATGTGTTTCGCATCACCGCACCAGGAATCTCAGCTTCCAACCAATACCTTTAGTAGATCTTCAGTTCCATGCTGTGTACCTCTCCAATAACAGTGATATAGTTGAGTGGTCTTAGTCCTGTATAGGGGTGCAGAAGTTTTCGAAATATCTGATATGGGTTATTATTCAGCATGATAGCTTCAACCAGTGAAGTTGTCCTTGCATTTAGTAATAGTAGTAGTGATGGATGTAAGTTGTTCATAAATCTTTTTGGTCTTGTGCAAACGCCAACAGATGCCCTAAGCCTTCGTGGAAAACACAGTGTACGTGCCATCAATGCAGCCTTCAAAACTCCTCAATAACCCAGGTTTCTGTTTCATTGAGATGAGTGTTCTCGACACACGTCCTGAAGAAAGCCAGTCTTAACTTTAAAAATATTGGATTGCCAGGTGGTTTTAAGCTTGTTCAGACACGCCAAAGTTGTCTTTTGCATATCAAGAATCTTTGTTACTGTCAGCAATATAAGACCCATTTCGAGTCACTGAGGTTATATTTGGTTTGCTTTGATAGTTTGATGTTTTCCTTTGATATAACCGTGTTCTTGCATTCAAACGATATGCCACGCAAACAGTCCCATATCTTTATCCAATTCATTTTCATGTCATTGAATACACCCTCCTCCTCAGTATCATAGAAGGAAGAATGCAACTGTAAGCTTTACTCCTCGGCAACGAGACATTATTGATCTCATAACTATTATATTCTGCACCCAGCCCTAACATTTCTAATGCGATGCAAAGAATCATTAGCTCTTACTCAAAGGCGAATATTTTTAGCATTGCTAAAGCTATTTCAACGGAATAATCGGTTTGTTCTTGAAGTCAATAATTACAACGCTAAGAAAATCTACATGGAAAGACTCAATTCCAATTTCGAGCAGTGCATGAATGGATCACTTTCTACCACTGGACCTAAATACAAGCCACATCCAACTCCACTCGAAATTAATTGTTGTAACTCTACCTCTATATTTCTCGTCACCCACACTGCGAGTATTCTACTTGATCTACAGAATATTACCTGAACTCCTTTACTTACAGAACTTATCGTCACATTCAATCCTTTCTTCACCTTGCAATCCTGAAACACAATTAACCAGCAATTATAAAAAACTGCACCATTTTGTATCTGCAGTGATCTGCAATATTGCTCGCAGTAGAGATGCTATGCAATTCTCTCTTAGGACACGATGACAAGAGTGAACCAAATAATCTGTAAAGTATCTAAATGTTTAAATACAAATGCACGCAATCGCGGCGAAATTATCAGATTTGACAGAGCCCTGGGCTAAGAAAACATTTAGTTTCACCCCTCTAGTTTCTCAGCTCGAATCTCGCAGTGGCCAACTTTATCTTTCATACCGTGGTGGTGGTAAGGCGATAAAACTAACATCCAGTATTGTACTGGGAAGGATTCCACCAACTATATAACTATATAACTATATATTTGTAAAGCCATGCTTTATAAATATTCGTGTTTTCTCTGAATCAATAGATACCAATAATAAACGGGATTTAACTTTGAATTTCAGTGCCGTTGTTGATGGAATCAAGTGATGAGAGTGAGTATGCTAAATCTTGATTTGCATCAGATAATCAGGTTTACATTATAATACAGTACTCTTTTAAAACTGAATTAAGACATATTATAGATATTGATTCAACAAGACATGAGGTCTCAAATTTTCGGAGTAAAGGAGAGAGAAAAGTCATGCCACTCGCAAGGGTAATTCTTTATTACTATTATATTATTATTATTATTATTATTATTATTATTATTATTATTATTATTATTATTATTATCATCATCATCATCATTTTCATCATCATCATTATTATTATTAAGGCTGCGAGCTGGCAGAATCATTAGCACACCGGGTGAAATGCTAATTGGTATTTCATGTCTTCACGTTCTGAGTTCAAATTCTGTCAAGGCCGACTTTGCTTTCTTCCATTTTTAAATTTCCGAGTATCTGAGATAGATAGCAATCAGCCCGTTTTGCTATCATTCCTTGGGTACCTTATGACAACAGTCATTGGTTTAGTCTTGAGGTTCTTTAAGCTGTTGATCTGGTAGCTCCTTGTAGATAGGCATTGATCCTGGACTGCTATGATAAACTCTTCCTTCTCTGATTTCAAGCCAGAAGATACTAACCAGTGATGCGTTAGCCGTTATTAGCTCTCTTGAGGTATTTGCCATTGAGAGGTTTTTCTTGCTATTTATCAGTAAGAATACCTAAAGTAGCAGTTTTAGCAAGGGTGTTCATACGCTTAACTTTTTCTGTGCTTGTTTCCAGTATGTCTAATTCAGGGACTTGCTATGAGCTGTTCCAAGTTGTGCGTCCTTCTGGAATGCATAAACATTTATGTTGCTCGAGATACTAAATTTAGTGAACGTTTCCATTTCCTTCATCATGCGTCCTAGTGCCCCAGTGACCATTGACATTATCTCGGTTTTTATATTCCACATTCTGTTGCTTTCACTCTCTAGGATTTTGTAGTTAGTCAACTTCTCTCTGACTTTCCCCGAAGGTGCTATTTACACCACCTATGTGTCTTTACCTTGATAATACTGCCATAATTGTTAGCTCTTATCTTTCTACCAGTGTGGATGGGGATCGCTAGTCTTTGTTTCATCAATATCTCCTTCAGAACTTCCCAGTTTTGCTGCATGTTTCCAGTAATCTGTGCTGTTTTCTTGTATTGTTTCTGGGCTGCCCCTTGTTTGACGTACATCTCACGGGCCATCAGTGGTAATTTCTGCTTAAACTTTCTTTTTACCAGCTGCTAGTGCTTCATCAAAACCAAAGTTCGCATTTTGGTTTGCTTTACTGTGGTTGAGAAGAACTGTCGTGTTGCATAGAGCCATCTTGTGCTCTAAAAAATTTGTAATAACTGGAAAGACTCTATATATTTGTACTGCTGAGTAATCCAAGAGTAAGGTACACCATAGAAGACTTTTCGGCAGTCTATGTATGCTGTGCTTAGTTTTCATTTTATGATAGTTTTCAAGTGCTATGTTGTTGATGAGTTGGTCTTGGCAGTCATATAAGCTTTTTTTGACAGCCCTTCTGTTCAACAAGAAATATGTTGTTTTCAAAAAAAGTATGTCTGCTATTATAAGGATTATTAACGCAACGAGCTGGCTGAATTGCTAGCACACCTCACAAAATGCTTAGAAGTATTTCGTCCGTCTTTTCGTTCTGAAGTTCAAATTCCGCCGAGGCCGACTTTACTTTCCACCCTTTCGGGATCGATAAAATAAGTAACAGTTGCTCACTGAGATCGATGTAATTGACTTACCTTGTCCCATGAAATCGCTGGCCTTGTGTCAGAATTTGAAATCATTATTATTTAATGAAAACTCTCAGCTTATTTTGCTGGGTATGATGGAAAGTGTCAGCTGTCCACAGCCAGCAGACTAAAGTACACTTGTTCACTAGTCATGCTTCAAGAACCTTGCGAAGAATTATTACAGTTCCAAGCAATGTAGGTGTTCTGTCTTTACAATTATACCAATCATTTTGAGCCATGTTGCTAGTTGAGTACTGATACTTCCAAGTGCGCCAATTGCACTTGGTATTACATCTACTCTCCTCATTTCTACAGCCTTCGTATTTCCTACTTCAAATCGTCGTAGTTGTTCAGTTTTTCTTCTTTTTTTTGGTGGGGTGGGGTCTTGTTATGCTATGTCGATTATTATGCAAGTTCTTTCTTTTTTATTCTCTACAACAATGTCCGATTTCCGATTATTATTATTATTATTATTATTATTATTATTATTATTATTATTATTATTATATTATTACTATCATTATTATTATTATTATTATTATTATTATTATCATCATCATCATCATCATCATTATTATTATTATTATTGTTATTATTATTATTATTATTACTATCATTATTATTATTATTATTATTATTATTATTATCATCATCATCATCATCATTATTATTATTATTATTATTATTATTATTATTATTATTATTATTATTATTATTATTATTATTATCATTATTATTATTATTATTACTATTATTATTAAGGCAGTGAGCTGGCAGAATCGTTAAAGCATCGGACAAAATGCTTGGCGGCATTTCTTCTGGCTCTTTACGATCGGAATCCCAACCCCACCACGGTCAACTTTGCTCTTTATCCTTCTGGGGTCAATAGGATACAATGCCAGTTGAATACATGGGGCGAAGTTATCGAATAATGCCATTCCCTCAAAATTTCTGGTTTTATACAATGATCATTGTTTTTAATTCAAATCCCACATGAGTTAACTTCGTCCTTCATTTTTCCAGAGTCGATAAAATAAAGTACCAGTCAGTTACTAGGGTCAATGTCATCGATTACACACCTCCCCAACAAAATTTGAGACCTTATGTCTATGTTAAAAATCATTTGAATGGTTAAAACTTTTGAGAATATTGTAGAGATTTGGTTGTAAAACCGTAAATAACCTTGCGTTGTTTCTGCTTTTATTGTGCCCTGAGCCCGAAAATATATTAATAAAATTGTAAGTACTGTCGCTTGTTTAATGCTTCTATCGTAGCCTGTGCGTTTAGTAAAGGAAACATATCACTGCAAGCTGATGATACGTTCATTAGTTGCATGGTGAGTTCTACCTACACTTAGGTGTACTGAGCTTGTTAATGTTTCTCGACGCAGGATCGTTGGCAGGACATGATTTACCTTGACTGGTTTTCTAATACGTTATTAATCCTATCTGCTCCATTATCTATGGTTCTCAGGTTAACGGTAGTACAAACCCAGACGGTTTAGTGGTAGATAAACTAAAGCACTAACAGGGCTTCCCGAAAGAAAGCGTTCACTGTGCAGGAAAATGATAATGGAAGTAATTATATATTCAAGGGATGGAATTAAGTGAAACATTTACGTAGTCTTAGTAAGAATACCAAATATACATTTAAACATACATACATACATACATACATACATACATACATACATACATACATACATACATACACATGCGCACGCACGCATGCACATACATGATGGCTGCAACAAGTTTTCGAGTAATGCCGTTGCTTGATATTGCTCTTGGACATGAGCAGCACGGATGTACCTTTTTATTCCTGCAAGGGACTTATTTTTTTCGCATAGATTTGGCAACGATAAGCACCTCTTTCAGTATGTGTCCAGAGAGTTTGGAACGTACGCTGACACATAACTTCATTCCATTTTATCGAAATTTTCATTGAGTGTTTTGTGTTTTGCCGTTTTTTGCCTACGAGCGATAGCATGCAACACATAATAGATACGTTAGAAATCAAGTGATGCCTGTCCCCGATGTTTCTTAAATTGAGGAAAAGTACGCCTTACCCAAAAAGAACAAGTCAACATCACTGGATGCAAGCGAAGTCGTAGACATTACATTAGTCTTCGTTCTCCTGTTGGATGGCTGTTGACTACTGTGCTCATCTGTCCTACGGCAGGTTTTCCTTTTCATCCTTCAAAGTGTCCAACAAAAACGATCATTCTTAGGAAGCATGATTGATAGGTTTGACGATTCATTCGCTGCTGGCACGACCATGCGACAGGTTGTATTGGATTAAATGTTGCCGATAGCACTAAAAGCGACCTGACATACATACATACATACATACATACATACATACATACATACATACATACATACATACATACTTACATACATACATACATACATACATACATACATACATACATACATACATACATACATACATACATACATACATACATACATTAGGGCACTAGGATATGTAACACACTGCCTAAATACCAATCTTGAGAAATTAGGCTTCTCAAAACCAGAAAGGAGAAAGCTGATTTGAAGACTACAGATCAAAGCCATCACTGCAACTGTAAA
>NC_043003.1:27190073-27262573 GCF_006345805.1 Octopus sinensis
TCAACTGGAACCCTCGTCATCGTAACCGACGGAGGGCCAGTTAGTTTACACTAGTCATGATCAACTAGACAGAAAAACCTTAGTCAATAACACATCTATAGTACACAGAATTTCTCACAAAAAAATAAAGGATCAATGATGAATGCACAGCTCAGTAGAGAAGCACTCCGTCGGTTACGACGACGAGGGTTCCGGTTGATCCGAATCAACGGAACAGCCTGCTCGTGAAATTAACGTGTAAGTGGCTGAGCACTCCACAGACACGTGCACCCTTAACGTAGTTCTCGGGGATATTCAGCGTGACACAGAGAATGACAAGACCGGCCCTTTGAAATACAGGTACAACAGAAACAGGAAGTAAGAGTGAGAGAAAGTTGTGGTGAAAGAGTACAGCAGGGATCACCACCATCCCCTGCCGGAGCCTCGTGGAGCTTTAGGTGTTTTCGCTCAATAAACACTCACAACGCCCGGTCTGGGAATCGAAACCGCGATCCTATGACCGCAAGTCCGCTGCCCTAACCACTGGGCGCCTCCACACAGTTCAGTAACATAACATTGCGCCTCCACACAGTTCAGTAACATAACATTGCGCCTCCACACAGTTCAGTAACACAACACAGTAACACAATTTACACACACCGTACACTACTCATGAATAGAAAGAAAGCATTCCCTAAGTGATGATGACGTATACACGAAAATTCAAAATCCCGGTGATAGTTTCCACACCAGTCATATTGGGCAACCCACACAGCTTAATAGAAAATAGGTACCACCTGATTTAATTCAACCTATTGAATTAATATCGATACCTTAATCGGAAATTTTTTTCTTTAATCTTGCAAAAGTGTGCTTCCATCCCGAACATAAATATAGGAAATATTCGCCGTAAATTCATTTCAAATTATCTTCATAACATTAAAGAACTTCGCTAATATCATGCTATCAGTTAATTATGGTGATGATAATGATGATGATGATGATGATGATGATGATGATGACGACGACGATGACGTTGATGATAATGATGATGATCATAATAATAATAATAATAATAATAATAATAATAATAATAATAATAATAATAATCCTTTCTTCTATAGGCCTGAAATTATTCCAGTGCATAACTGGTACTTTATTTATAAACAGCGAAAGGATGGAATGCAAAGATAACATCAGCGGAATAATAATAGCAACAACAACAACAATAATAATAATGTTATGATGATGATGATAATAATAATAATAATAATAATAATAATAATAATATAATAATAATAATAATAATAATGATTTCCAATTTTGGCACAAGGCTAGCAATTTCGGGGGAGAAGTAAGTCGATTGCATCGACCACAGCACTCAAATGGTCCTTATTTTATAATATAATTATAATAATCCTTTCTGTAATAGGCACAAGCACTTGACTGGTACTTAATTTATCGGCCTTGAAAAGTTGGTCACAGTAGAATTTGAACTCAGAACGCAGCGACAGATGAAATACTGTGAGGCATTTCACCCGGCGTGCTAATGATTCTTTCAGCTCACTGCCTTAATAATAATAATAATAATAATAATAATAATAATAATAATAATAATAATAATAATAATAATAATAATAAATCATATTATCTCTGGCTGCCCAGTCCTGGCTAAGAAGGAATATATTCACAGACATGACAGAGTTGGAACCTACATACACTGGAAGCTATGCCAACATTATGGAATAACAACAGAAAAAAGATGGTATAGGCACACACCAGAAAAGGTCACAGAAAACGGGAAAGCAACCATACTCTGGGATATGCCGATATATACAGATAGAGAAATTAAGGCCAACAGACCAGATATAGTTGTCAGAGATCATGAAGAAAAAAAATGCTTTCTAATTGATGTATCAATACCGGCAGATGACAACGTATCTCTAAAAGAAATGGAGAAACTTTCAAAATACAAAGACCTGGAAAAAGAGGTAACCAGAATGTGGAATCTAAAAACAGAAACAATTCCTATCATAGTAGGTGCATTAGGCATGATAAAAAAATATTCAGACAAATACATAACAAAAACACCAGGACTTACAAACACATATAACATACAGAAAATTGCACTACTAGGCACTGCACACATCCTACGCAGAACACTTTCCATACAATAACCATCAGAGCATCACAACAAATCACAGCACATACCTAAGGCACACAGAGCTGCGCTCGGTAGTGAAGTGAAAGCACGCTATACAAATAAAACTACTGAATAATAATAATAATAATAATAATAATAATAATAATAATAATAATAATAATAATAATAATAATAATAATAATAATAATAATAATTACAGCAAATATTCTGCTCAATACCACAGATTTGCTTGTCAGTTGTTTGACCTTAACCAGTTGAGCATGTCCCTTAGTGGCTGACGATATGTGCATCTCTGATCACGAGCAGAAGTAGTGGGGGAGCATCATAGCCATGTGTTGAGAGGGTAGTCATGATGGGTATATTGGGCTTCGTATATTTTACCCCAGTGTCACTTTGATGGCATGAACTGCTCTCTCACTCAATAATAATAATAATAATAATTTCTACTATAGGCACAAGGCCTGAAATTTGGGGGAGGGTTATAGTCGATTACATCGACCCCAGCACTCAACTGTTACTTAATTTATAGACCCCGAAATGATGAGAGGCGAAGTCCACCTCGGCAGAATTTGAACTCAGGACGTAGCGGCAGACGAAATACCTATTTCTTTACTACCCACAAGGGGTTAAACACAGAGAGGACAAGCAAGACAGACAAACGGATTAAGTCGATTATATCGACCCCAGTGCGTAACTGGTCCTTAATTTATCGATCCCGAAAGGACGAAAGGCAAAGTCGACCTCGGCGGAATTTGAACTCAGAACGTAGCGGCAGACGAAATACCGCTAAGCATTTCGCCCGGCGTACTAACGATTCTGCCAGCTCGCCGCCTTATAATAATAATAATAATAATAATAATAATAATAATAATAATAATAATAATAATAATACCAGGCAGTGGCTCTGATGGCTTCTGATCTTAACTGATTGGAAGTGTTATCATGTACATTGTTTTGTCTTGGTATAAAAGATGGGCTACAGCAAATATTCTGCTCAATACCACAGATTTGCTTGTCAGTTGTTTGACCTTAACCAGTTGAGCATGTCCCTTAGTGGCTGACGATATGTGCATCTCTGATCACGAGCAGAAGTAGTGGGGGAGCATCATAGCCATGTGTTGAGAGGGATTCTTTGGGGTTTGAATAATTCACCTCTGGAAACATGGGTGGTTCTTTCAACATCCTTAAACAACCCTTATTCAGGGACCTTTTGAGCGGGATGGGCTACTCAACCTGAAGAAAATTCTAACTGGGCCCCACCTGCAAGGTCATGTGCTGTTTATCTTGATATGAGATCACCATGTCGCGCACATATGGTTGTGATGCATGTGCCTGGTGTACCCTTATCAGACGGGTAGTCATGATGGGTATATTGGGCTTCGTATATTTTACCCCAGTGTCACTTTGATGGCATGCACTGCTCTCTCACTCAATAATAATAATAATAATAATAATAATAATAATAATAATAATAATAATAATAATATAATAATAATAATAATAATAATAATAATAAAGAATATATATACAACGTATAGAAGGTGGTAGAGGCCTTATACAGCTGGAAAACTACTATAAAATAACCACCATAGGACTGCAAAAATACCTACTTCAGAAGGAAGGAAAACTGATCCAGATAGCGGCAAAACACGAGCAAAACAAAAAACTGTTCTCAGTATTTAAGGAAGCTGACAAATACAAACAAGAAATCATACCACCTAATAAACATGAAGAAGAAGATGAAGAAACAACAAAAGCTATAAAACAAATGAAATCCAAACTAAAAATAGAACAGCAACGAACCATGATAAAACGATGGCAAGAAAAGCCCCTTCATGGTAAATACTGGACTAAACTAAACGCAAAAGAAATAGACAAAGAAAAATCCCAGCAATGGTTGAGAAGCTCAGGACTCAAAGCAGAAACAGAGGGATTTTTAATTGCAGCACAAGACCAAAGCCTCCCCACCAGAAATTACCAAAGACATGTAATGAAAAGAAATATTACAAGTAACTGCAGAATATGTGGAGATGGACAAGAAACAATAAATCATATTATCTCTAGCTGCCCAGTCCTGGCTAAGAAGGAATATATTCACAGACATGACAGAGTTGGAACTTACATACATTGGAAGCTATGCCAACATTATGGAATAACAACAGAAAAAAGATGGTATAGGCACACACCAGAAAAGGTCACAGAAAACGAGAAAGCAACCATACTCTGGGATATGCCGATACACACAGATAGAGAAATTAAGGCCAACAGACCAGATATAGTTGTCAGAGACCATGAAGAAAAAAAATGCTTTCTAATTGATGTATCAGTACCGGCAGATGACAACGTATCTCTAAAAGAAATGGAGAAACTCTCAAAATACAAAGACCTGGAAATAGAGGTAACTAGAATGTGGAATCTGAAAACAGAAACAATTCCTATCATAGTAGGTGCATTAGGCATGATAAAAAAATATTCAGACAAATACATAACAAAAACACCAGGACTTACAAACACATATAACATACAGAAAATTGCACTACTAGGCACTGCACACATCCTACGCAGAACACTTTCCATACAATAACCACCAGAGCATCACAACAAATCACAGCACATACCCAAGGCACACAGAGCTGCGCTCGGTAGTGAAGTGAAAGCACGCTATAAAAATAAAAATAAAACTACTGAATAATAATAATAACAATAATAATAATAATAATAAATGCCCTCGTGCAATATCAAGCACAGGCCCCCATGGTTTCTGATCTTAACTGATTGGAAGTGTTATCATGTACATGTTTTGTCTTGGTATAAAAAAAAATAATGGGCTACAACAAATATTCAGCAGGTTTGCTTGTCAGTTGTCTTACCTTAACCAGTTGAACATGTCCTTTGGTGGCTGATGATATGGGCATCTTTGATCACGAGCAGTAGCGGGAGAGCATGTGTTAAGAGGAATTCTTTGGCATTTGAATAATTCACCTCTGGAAGCATAAATGTTTCGTTCAACATCATCTTTCAACATCAGCTTTAAACAACCCTTATTCAGAGACATTTTGAGAGAGATAGGCTACTCGATCTGAAGAAAATTCTAACTGGACTCCACCTTCAAGGTCATGTGGTGTTTATCTTGATATGAGACTACCATGTCGCTTAGATATGGTGGCGACGCATATGCCTGGTGTACCCTTATCAGACGGGTAATCACGATGTGCATACCAAGCTTCGTATATTTGTACCCCAATCTTTGATAGCATGCGCTGCTCTCTCACTTAGTAATAACAACAATAATGTAACGTATTGTTAGAACATAAATTAGAACATTAGTGAAACAAAGAAAATGGAGACTAGTCAAGATCAGAAGTCAAGAAACTTCTGATCTGTAATAAACTGCATCACCTGAAAGCAGAGATGGATCGCCTCTTTCTCCCAAGACGAAGCGGATGTAGAGGAACAATCCAGTTTGAGATGTCATGCAAAATACCGACCATTGGATTCGAACAATACCTTAAGATTGCAGATAACTGGATGCTGAAAATGGATGCAGTGCTGAAAGCAAGAAAAATTTGTATTCAATCACGAAGAAAAGTAGAAAGTTTGCAGAAGACTTAGGCACGCATAATGAAATTTATTTGTAAATTATAGTGATTCTGAATTAAGGCTGCAAAGAACATTAAAATCTTGGCGAAAATGAAGGTCAATGGAAACTGTACTAAATGGGAGCAAAAGATACTCTGTGGGCAGTAAGTCTTCTGTAGCATAGAACCTGATATAAATCAAACTCTCACATCAGTGGCTGTGGAGCTCTGGGATAAAAGCAGAGAGTGAGGACTTCATTTCAGCTACACAAGACCAATGTCTTTCGACGCACAACTTTCAAGCCAGTGCGATCAGAAATGGAGCTGACACAAAGTGTCGATTTTGCTATGAGCAGGTCGAGACCATTGATCACCTTGTTTTAGGTTGCTAAGTATTGGCTCCCCGGGGGTATAATACTAGGCATGATAGAGTTGAACAATATTTACATTGGTTAATATGTAGGTCTTTCGGCATTAAGACAGAGAAAATGGTACAAGATTCACCTAGATTTTGTGACAGGAGATGAGGATGTGAGAGTCCTTTGAAATTTACCTGTGAACACCGACCAAATGATCAAAGCTATTAGACCTTGTATAATTGTGAAGAACCGTAAAAAGAAAACGTCTTTTAATTGACATGAGTAAACCATCGAATCGTAACATCTGGAAAGAGTTCCGAAAGCGCAGTAAATATAATGATCTGATAACTGAAATTCAGAAAATGTGACATCTTAAGGCTTGTACAATACTAGTGATAGTCGGCGCACATGCAATGATTAAAAAAGGGAAAAGGAAAATATTTTGACCAAATACTTGAAAAGCCTTTCCCGCAAGATATACAGAAAAGAGTGCTGACTTGCATAATACATGTCTTGAGAAGGGCATTATCAAGTTAAATATCTTGCAAAGACATTTAATGTTTTGTTTATGCCCTGATGGTGACAGTCTTAAGCTAATTGACTGTTAAGTGTGCGTTTTGTCAAATTTTGCCTCAGATATCAGTATGACCGGGCAAGATATGGCAAAGATGCAGAATTCAAAAGAAGTTGCAAATAATAATATAAATAGGATTTTACAATCTAGTGTGATTCAGTGATTGATGCTCGGAGGCCAGGCATCGTTATAGCTGACATATTTGATGAAGGAAACCAAGATTACAGACATTGCCATACTTGGGGATATACGAGTGAATGACAAAGAACCAAAAAACTAGAAAAAGATCGAAAAGTACAAGTCACTAGAAAATGAAATTGCACGAATGTGGGCAATGAAGAAAGTAACTGTCAACCCAGGGGTTGTTGGGGGCACTGGGAGCATTAGCAACCAGATTTGAGAAATCTGGAGAAATTAGGATTGACATGAAGGTAGAACATGTTTCGAAAACTGCCCTGTTGGGAACAGCAAAAATTTTGAGTTTGGTATTTGGTTAAGTATCGTGGAAAGAGACACTGTGGGGACCTTGTCAACAGGTTATTGTCGGCTCTTACAAAATTAGCCAGGGTAAATGAAATCAAGAACAAATAGAAGTGAAATGGAAATAATAATAATAATAATAATGATTAATAATAATAATAATAATTATTATTATTATTATTATTATTATTATTATTATATTATTTCCATTTCACGTCTTTTTTTCTTCTTTCAAATTTGCTTCCATTTCTTGCCGAGTGTCTTCCCGACTCCTAGGGCAAAGAAACTCATAGTATACATTGGTAGGCCATTAAACTAAACTCACTAGTTCGTTCATTTTTTTTTTTAAGTTAAATTAAAATACATGGGTAGTAATATTTCTCACATCGACAATGCTCTTCTCAATATGTGTGATGTACCAGTTAAGACAATCTTTTGCACTTCTTGCAGGGATGGTAAGCCAGGGATCATTCTCATATAATTTTCGGTTCCCTTCTTGATCATTCCTAGTGCTCCTACGATCACTGGTATTGGAACCGCCTTGAGATGCCACATTTTCTCAATTTCAATGAGCAGGTCTTTATATTTTCTGAGCCTGTCAAACTCTTTCGCCGAGATATTATAATCACAGGGGATGCTCATGTCGATCAATAAGCAAACTTTATTGTTTTGGTCTTTCACAACAATATCTGGTTTATTGGTTTTGATGGTTCGTTCTGTATGTACCGGAAAGTCCCACAGAATCGTTACATTTTCTCCTTCAGTTACAGCTTCAGGGTGGTGATTATACCACTTGTCGGCAGTTTTGATTTTGTTATTATTTTTTTTTTATTATTATATTATTATTATTATTTTATTATTATTATTTATTATTATTTCCATTTCACGTCTTTTTTTCTTCTTTCAAATTTGCTTCCATTCTTGCCGAGTGTCTTCCCGACTCCTAGGGCAAAGAAACTCATAGTATACATTGGTAGGCCATTAAACTAAACTCACTAGTTCGTTCATTTTTTTTTTTAAGTTAAATTAAAATACATGGGTAGTAATATTTCTCACATCGACAATGCTCTTCTCAATATGTGTGATGTACCAGTTAAGACAATCTTTTGCACTTCTTGCAGGGATGGTAAGCCAGGGATCATTCTCATATAATTTTCGGTTCCCTTCTTGATCATTCCTAGTGCTCCTACGATCACTGGTATTGGAACCGCCTTGAGATGCCACATTTTCTCAATTTCAATGAGCAGGTCTTTATATTTTCTGAGCCTGTCAAACTCTTTCGCCGAGATATTATAATCACAGGGGATGCTCATGTCGATCAATAAGCAAACTTTATTGTTTTGGTCTTTCACAACAATATCTGGTTTATTGGTTTTGATGGTTCGTTCTGTATGTACCGGAAAGTCCCACAGAATCGTTACATTTTCTCCTTCAGTTACAGCTTCAGGGTGGTGATTATACCACTTGTCGGCAGTTTTGATTTTGTTATTATTTTTTTTTTATTATTATTATTATTATTATTATTTATTATTATTATTATTATTATTATTCTATGTTTGACTTTTGCTTTATGTTTGTACAAGTTGGCTCCAAGTCTCACCCAGAGACCTCAAAAGACAACAGGTTGAAAGTTCACGTTATTGTTATGCCTAGTGTGCCATATATTTGTTTTTTTTTTGTGTTGTACTAGTGAATGTCTAATAAATAATTTTTTTTTAAAAGTTTGTTTTAAACCTTGAGATTACATAGAGAGTATTTTGCGTAGGATATGAGCAGTTCCCATGAGCACTATCTTTTTAATTTCTGCCATTTTGGGGTTTCCTGGTATCTGAGTTAGGTAGCAATCAGCCCCTTTCGCTATCATTCTCAGGGCACCTATGACAACAGGAATTGTTTTAGTCTTCAGGTTCCACATTTTGTTGATTTCTATTTCAAGGTCTTTATATTTGCTCAGTTTTTGGTAGGTCTTCACAGATACGTTTATATCGATTGAGACAGTCATATCAATGAGGAGGCATGTTCTTTGTCTGAAGTCTTTCAATATGATGTCTTGCCTGTTTGCATCTATCTTTCTGTCAGTTTGAATGGTGAAGTTCCAGAGGAGTGAGATGTGGTCATTTTCAAGCACTGGAGGTGGATTGTGTTCCCACCAGTTTTTTCATGGGGCATCCAGGTTTTTTTCAAATTACCCAGTGAATATATTGTGCAGCTCTATCATGCCTGTTGAGGTACTATTATTATTATTATTATTATTATTATTATTATTATTATTATTATTATTATTATTATTTCTACAACAGGCACAAGGCCTGAAATTTTTTTTTGGGGGGGGAGGGGCGTTTGGTTAAGTCGATTACATATCATCGACCACGAAAGGATAAAAGGTAAAGTTGACGTCTTAACTGGTGCTTCATTTTATCAACTCTGAAACTGAAAGGTAAATTCAAATCCCAACGGGATTTGGAGTTAGATTGTCAAAACTTGAAGGATTTTAACTAATGGATATATAGAGAGACAAGATTGACCCCATCCCTACACATTTTCTCCTGTCCGTTAGATATTGTGCTGACCACTAATAAACACCACACCGGTGTCTACTATTAGCTCAAAGTCACAAAAAGTTTTGAAAGAGAACACGCTCGAAAAAATGTCCACACTAGAAAAGAGATTAGTATTGTATTTCATCAGCCACAGAAGAAAAAAGTTGAATTTCAGCGGAATTTGAACTCAGAATGAAAAGATCGCTTGATATTTTGTCCTACACTGCAGTGATTCTTCCGTCCTATCAAATTATCATAGCTCTTTATTTGTTTCATTCATTGGATTGTGACCATAGCAGAACGGTATTTAGACGAACAAATCGACCCCTGTCACTTATTCTATCGGTCTCTATTGCGAAATCCCTAGGTTACAGGATTGTAAACAAACCAACACTGGTTTCAGACAGTGCGGTAGGGGACAACATTAAATACGTACGTTCATACATACATATCTATTTACCTATCTATAAGTCTTGTGAGTGGATTTGGTAGACGTGTGTGTGTGTGTGTGTGTGTGTGTGTGTGTGTGCTTGTTTATTCCCTACTACTGCCTAATAACTGGTGTTGGTTCGTTTGTTTACGTCCCTGTAACTAAGTGGTTTAGCAAGATATAGCCCCCATCCCAAATCATCACAGATCCTTCTCCATGTTTAACAGTTGGAAGAAGGCAGTCTGGGTCAAATGCTTCTTTTGGCTGTCTCCACACTTGGAGACACACTCGTATACTCGACCGGTGGTTGGAAATAAGGTAAAGGATGACTCGTCCGAGAAAATAATATTCTTTCACTACTCTAGGGACCAATTCTGTAGGTTTTTACTCCACTCTAAACGCTTTGCAACATTTGCTTTTGAAAGTAGTGATTTTCTGATTGCAGCCCTCCCGTGAAATCCGGCTTTGTGCAGCTCCCGGCGAACAGTTTTTGTGGAAACTGGGTTCTCGAGGTGGTCATTTAGATCTGCAGTAATTTTTGGAGCTGTACTTTTGTGATCCTTTATAACAATTCGCGTAAGAGTCCCACTGTCCCTGTCTGAAAGTTTTGGTTTCCTTCCGGAGTTTTGTTTCAACGAGGTTTTTCCCTCTTTCTCAAATACTAAATTGAATTTTTCCCTGTAAGTTTGAAGTTATACTCCCTAATATTATTATTATTATTATTATTATTATTATATTATTATTATTATTATTATTATTATTATTATTATTATTATTATTATTATTATTATTATTATATATACATATACATATAATATATATATATAATATATATATATATATATATATATATATATACTTTATTTTAAGCAGCAGAAAATTCAACAAAATCTGTTACTCTGAGTTTCTCGTTGCCGTTCATCAGACAGTTTTTGCTAGAATGGAACTTATATATTAATTATATTAATATATAAGTTCCATTCTAGCAAAAACTGTCTGATGAACGGCAACGAGAAACTCAGAGTAACAGATTTTGTTGAATTTTCTGCTGCTTAAAATAAAGCATATTACTCTACCACTGGTATTTGAGTACTCTTTTTTCCACCTTGTTTCAAATTTATGTATATATATATATATATATATATATATTTACCACTCCTGTACACCATTTTCCTCGAATAATGGAACTGCAACTACAATATTTCTATATATCTTATTTCTACTTTCATTCTCTTATTTCCCTCTATATTCCATATCTCTTGTACTGATGTTTGATGGTGGGTGGAGATAAGTGAGAGGGGGAAGTGTACGTACATAGATGTGTGTATGTGTTTGCGCACATATGCGTGTGTGTGTGTGCGCGCGCATGTGAGCGTGTGTAGGTGTGCGCGTATGCATAGATGTTTGTGAGGCGTGGGGGTTATGTGCGCATGCCACGTTTATGGTTGTAAAACTCAAAAAGAAAATGGGAGATGCGAAAAAACCTACATATATGTTTCAGTTGTAGCCCCTCGTTGATATGAATTCTAAGTATTTGGTTATATGCTAAGAATGGTATCATTTTTAACTACATGGAGCAGAGCTTCTTCGGGATTATTATGAGTTTATAGAATTAAGGTTAGCATTTTTCTCGGAAGGATGCATACAGAAGAAGCTATTTTGGATGCAACCTTTCAACATATTTATATCATACAAATAAACGCATGCCACGTTTATGGTTGCAGGGAGGCATAAGATCGGGGAGGCCAGTCTTCAGTCAGCGTCGGCATTGAGGATTGAGAACCCTGTCCTTGGTTGTGAAGCAGCCAGTACTGTGTCGCACTTTCACCAATAACGGCCCATTTTCCAGTAGCCATTTTGCCTCTCCGTTCAGTAATCTACGCCTGATCTGAAAGAGACGGATTTCTGTTAAAATGCCGCGAAACCTAAAGTCGCTTAGAGCCGAATCAAACCGTTTTTACTTTATATTCACTGTTCTAATTTTTTCCTTGGTTTCGAATTTATATATCACCTCTCATTCTCATTCAGCCTATTACAATTGCGGCAAGGCTTGTTCATCGTTCTTTCGAGGTAGAGATAATTTCAATAAATCACGAATCTTTGCAGTAAGGTATCTAGAATAACCTTTTTTGTCTTTCATATCCAAATTCATGCCACTGGCCATTCTGAGCTACATCTCGCTGTTCATTTTTGTTTTAATTATGCAAACTACCTTGGCCATCAATGTTGTATATCCTGTTCGTATATGTGTCTAAGTCTTATCATTGATAGAGTTAAAGTGGGACAACTGATGTGCTGACGACACTCATAGAGGTAGAAACACATACAGCTGTTCTCTTATATCCAGGAAAACCAGGAAAGTTAATTTGGGACGATTATTTGATTGCTTGAGATTATTTCTCCTAATCATACAGTCTATTGCAATTAAAAAGGGGTGGTCGTAGAACAGTTAAATTTAATAAATAACAAATTTATCGTTTATAGTATTTACTGCACCTTTTATTCTTCCCATACATACATACGTCTGAGTGTACGCGCGCACGCACACACACATATGTATATATATAGTCAATTCGAGGAAGTTAGATCCACGTTAGGAATTATATAATCAAAAACATTCTACTGGTTAATCACTACCATATAATGAGAAAGTCTCTGCGATGTGTTAGGAATCATTGTAGTAATACATATTATTAATATTGAAAGAAATAAAATGGAGAAAGATGGATGTATGAATAACTTATTTGTATGATATAAAGAACTTAAAATTTAAAAAATATAACAGTACAAATATATTATAAGTTGTAATGCTCAAAAACCAATGGGATATGCGAAAAAACCTACATATATGTTTCCGTTCTAGCCGCTACTTGATATGTAATTCTGAACATTTAGTTATCTGCTAAGAATGGAATCATTTTAACTACATAGGACAGAATCTTCAGGGCTATTATGAATTTATAGAATAAAGGTTAGCATGTTTCTCGGAAGGATGCATACAGAAGAAGCTATTTTGGATGCAACCTTTCAACATATTTATATCATACAAATAAACGCATGCCACGTTTATGGTTGCAGGGAGGCATAAGATCGGGGAGGCCAGTCTTCAGTCAGCGTCGGCATTGAGGATTGAGAACCCTGTCCTTGGTTGTGAAGCAGCCAGTACTGTGTCGCACTTTCACCAATAACGGCCCATTTTCCAGTAGCCATTTTGCCTCTCCGTTCAGTAATCTACGCCTGATCTGAAAGAGACGGATTTCTGTTAAAATGCCGCGAAACCTAAAGTCGCTTAGAGCCGAATCAAACCGTTTTTACTTTATATTCACTGTTCTAATTTTTTCCTTGGTTTCGAATTTATATATCACCTCTCATTCTCATTCAGCCTATTACAATTGCGGCAAGGCTTGTTCATCGTTCTTTCGAGGTAGAGATAATTTCAATAAATCACGAATCTTTGCAGTAAGGTATCTAGAATAACCTTTTTTGTCTTTCATATCCAAATTCATGCCACTGGCCATTCTGAGCTACATCTCGCTGTTCATTTTTGTTTTAATTATGCAAACTACCTTGGCCCATCAATGTTGTATATCCTGTTCGTATATGTGTCTAAGTCTTATCATTGATAGAGTTAAAGTGGGACAACTGATGTGCTGACGACACTCATAGAGGTAGAAACACATACAGCTGTTCTCTTATATCCAGGAAAACCAGGAAAGTTAATTTGGGACGATTATTTGATTGCTTGAGATTATTTCTCCTAATCATACAGTCTATTGCAATTAAAAAGGGGTGGTCGTAGAACAGTTAAATTTAATAAATAACAAATTTATCGTTTATAGTATTTACTGCACCTTTTATTCTTCCCATACATACATACGTCTGAGTGTACGCGCGCACGCACACACACATATGTATATATATAGTCAATTCGAGGAAGTTAGATCCACGTTAGGAATTATATAATCAAAAACATTCTACTGGTTAATCACTACCATATAATGAGAAAGTCTCTGCGATGTGTTAGGAATCATTGTAGTAATACATATTATTAATATTGAAAGAAATAAAATGGAGAAAGATGGATGTATGAATAACTTATTTGTATGATATAAAGAACTTAAAATTTAAAAAATATAACAGTACAAATATATTATAAGTTGTAAAACTCAAAAAGAAAATGGGAGATGCGAAAAAACCTACATATATGTTTCAGTTGTAGCCCCTCGTTGATATGAATTCTAAGTATTTGGTTATATGCTAAGAATGGTATCATTTTTAACTACATAGAGCAGAGCTTCTTCGGGATTATTATGAGCTTATAGAATTAAGATTAACATTTTTCTCGGAAGGATGCATACAGAATAAGCTATTTTGGATGCATCCTTTCAACATATTTATATCATACAAATAAATTATTCATAAATCCATCTTTATCCATTTTCTTTCTTTATATATATATATATGTGTGTGTGTATGCGCGCGCATATATACATATATATATACATGCAATATATGCAGATAGATAGATAGATAGATAGATAGATAGATAGATAGATAGATAGATAGATAGATAGACAGACAGACAGACAGACAGACAGATAGATAGATAGATAGATAGATAGATAGATAGATAGATAGATAGATAGATAGATAGATAGATAGATAGATAGATAGATAGATAGATAGATAGATAGATAGATAGACAGACGTATTCATTTACATAAGCATATACACAAACATATATATATTACTACATTTTTCTTTGCCACTAAAGATGAGCAAGTTATCACTTTTACACTTTGGAGGTTCTCGTATAGCTTATTAGGCCAATTCTGACATGAAAAATGCTGTTACAGTGGGTATATATAACAGCAAACTCAGGAACCAAGGGAACTCTTGCTTTCCGTGCACCCCTCCTATCTTTAGCTTCTTTGCACCAGCCTCACTGAAGTCCCCACTGTTATGCACACTTCCTCGATATCCTGACCGCCAGATGTACCTCAGTATAAAACCTCATATCTCCGGTTTACAAGCGAATGTTCAGAGTAGGCCCATTCACACGGGCCATCTTTGCCACATTCACCCACCTCTCAACAAAAATATAACTTCCAGAGTCCTTTGAAATGTTTGTGAAATGTTTCTATAAATATCAACGTCAGTTTGTAATTACCATTCACGATTAGGATCGTTAGCAGTAAACAATTGCAGACTTATGTTATAAGTATGAAACCTGTAGTTATATTTTGTGTCATATACTGGAGTTGGTGGAGGTTCCACAAATTCCTTTTGCAGTTTTCTTCTAAGATTATCATATCTTCATCAAACAAACTTTCTCTGTGGATCGCAAGCGATTCAACCACATCACATTCAACGTCTTCACACATTACAATATATCTCACTATCATAACATCTTGCTGACTTATCGGAACATATAGATGGAGTCTGGCCATTTCTTCTTCGAAGCACAGTGCAAAGTTGAGATTTGTTCCCATGATTCGCCCATAAATTTTTGTTAAATTTATGTACGACTCCATTCTATAAAAATATATCATCATATATAAGTACTAGACTATTGTTAAAATAAACACTGAGCGGGGAGGGGGTGGATTTGTTTGACTAAGTTCTTCAAGGCAGTGACCTAGCATTACCACAAGTCCAGTAACTAGAACACGTAGTAGGCGCAGGAGTGGCTGTGTGGTAAGTATCTTGCTTACCAACCACATGATTCCGAGTTCAGTCCCACTGCGTGGCACCTTGGGCAAGTGTCTTCTACTATAGACTCGGGCCGACCAAAGCCTTGTGAGTGGATTTGGTAGACGGAAACTGAAAGAAGCCCGTCGTGTGTGTGTGTGTGTGTGTGTATGTGTGTGTGTGTGTGTGTGTGTGTGTGTGTGTTTGTGTGTGTGCGTGTGTGTGTGTGTTTGTCCCCCAACATCGCTTGACAACAGATGATGGTGTGTTTGCGCCCCCGTCACTTAGCGGTTCAGCAAGAGAGACCGATAGAATGAGTACTAGGATTACAAAGAATAAGTCCTGGGGTTGATTTGCTCGACTAAAGGCGGTGCTCCAGCATGGCCGCAGTCAAATGACTGAAACAAATAAAAGAATAAAAGAATAGAATAACAGAACAAAAGAAGATCATTGATTCCAGAGACTGCTGGTGTTTTCTTTGTGAAATTTATGACCTGTTGCTGTCTTCGAAGTCAGTGTTATCACTAGTGGAAGATATTTATTTAAAACCCTTCTGTGGTTTTAAGAGAGTTCCGTTAGTGTGTAATATATATCTTTCTTGTCATTTGGATTTAATGTTATAAAACAATTTTGTTTGTCTGAGATTTAGCGTCAGACAACGTCACGGCAGCAGTAAATCTAACTCTAAAATGAAACGTGCTTTTTCTTTTCTACCACTCCCTCTCTCTCTCTCTCTCTCTCTCTCTCTCTCTCCTCTCTCTCTCATATATATATATTCTTTATTAAAAATAAGCAAAAATATCACAAAAACTGTTACTCAGAGTTTCACGTTCCCGTTCGTCGGATTGTTTTGTTTAGAATGGAGCAAAAATATACAATTAGTTTGATAGATACACTTTTGAAAATGGCTTTCTTTCATTGGTCCTTTCAACTCACGCTCTTTTTAATGGCCAGTTGCATGCAATAACAAATTGCAGTATAAAATCATATAAAAATCGAAGAAAACCTTAAATCAAAAATAGATTATAAAGAAGGACAGAGCCTGGATACCCAGGGTAAATAATTAGCAGTAAGATATTAATCAATTAATGAATTAAAAGTTATATCCGTTTAAAAATTTTTTCACGATATTGGCTGGGTAGGGGAAGACTGAAAATCATGATGTTAATTACCAGTTAAAGGGGCAAGACGCTAATAAAACCTAGAATGTCAATACAGAGGAAATTTTATCTTGGGGTACTATGGGTGATTGTTTATAAACAATATTGTTATGTTGTATAAAAAATAAAATTTAAGATTATCAAAAATGATATCATAACTAAAATAGGTAACAAGTGTGTATATATCAATTATCAACATTAAAAAGGAAAGATTACATAGAATCAGTTTAATATTCATTCATGTACTTAATTACTTATTAGGTGGTTTCCATAAAGACTGTTCGGGGCTTTTACTTATGGAATACTGAAAGGATAAACATGCTATCTATATATTAATTATAAGCCAAAAATCAGAAAATATAAAGATGCGTACAGATACACACACATATTTATATATATGTACTCATGCACACATAGATATACACAACTATTTATATGTTTACAAGGATATAGTATAACCATCTCGCATAGACTTAAGTAACTGTAAAGTATCTACTTACGAACAAGAAAAATAACAATATGTAAGGAATAAGAGGTTAATAGTTTATGCACATATATGCATATATACAGTCGAGAGATATCCACACCATTATCCTTCTCTTCTCCACTTTTGCCCGACCCCACCTTGAATACTGTTGTCCACTGTGGTCTCCCCACACAATACAAGGTATCATAAAAGTTGAAGCACCTCAAAGGGCAATCACAAAAAAGATAGATGGCATGACAGGCCTCGACTATTGGGGTCGACTAGAAAAGCTAAAACTCTATTCTCTCCAACGTCGTCGTGAGCGCTACATCATCTGCATGATGTGGAAAATATTCATCAGCATGCCCAAATGATGTTGGCATCACCTTTAAGGTACATCCAAGGCTTGGGCCCCGTGCCATCCGCCCAAAAACCAAAATCGCACTCTCATCTCATAACAACAATACGGCACAATTATTTCACCTCAATTGGCCCCGCTCTCTTTAACATTACACCAAAACACATTAAAACAGAAACTGACCCTATAGGGTTCAAGAAGTCTTGTGACAGATTCCTTCAGAAATCCCGGATATAAACCCCCTACACCCGGATATGTCTCTGTAAACAATAACTCTCTCTTGAGTGGGCCATAGTGCCCAAATTCTGACTTGAAAGACTCACCAGGTGGGCTATTAAGTTAGACATGGCCTGGGCAATAATGGCCGAAACCTATAAAGTATCAAAGTATCAAAGTATACACATATACAAATATATATACGTTTATATGGATATAGTATAATCATCTCGCATAGACCTAAGTAGCGGAAAAATCTCTATTTAAGAACAGTAATAACTTATAAGGGATAAGAGGTTAATAGGTAAGGATATCAAAATAAGAAAACAAAGTGATAAGAATTTATAGAAAAAATAATACATATAAACTACATTTAAAGAGACAGGGGATTAAAATTTGAGGTAGGGAAGAGATAAAGGTAATCCGAAAAGAGGAGGTAGTAGGTATGGGCGCAGGGAGGGCAGTTAGAGGTATTCAGACCGAAGAGATTTTATAAATTGTAATGTTACAGCTGCTATGAAAGGGAAGGAGAGACAGAATAAAGGAGAGAGGTGAGAAAAAGAGAGAGGGAGAGAGGTAGGTGTAAAGAGAGACAAAGGGAGGTAGTGAGAAGCGGGAAAAGAAGGAAGATATGAAAGGGAAGGAGAGAGGAGAGAAAAAGAGGAAGGTGTGAAAGAGAGAGAAGAGGAGCAGGTAACGAAGATATGGAGAAAAGTGAAAAACGAAAGATATAGAACGAGAGCGTCGCTGTAAGAAAAAAGATCAAGGGAACAAACGATAATCAAGAAAAAGGGTTCGTAACGAATGTGCTAGCGTAAATATTTCAGATAGAATGTAAACGAAGAGGTCGTTGTAAGAAAAAGTTAACTGAAAAACGATATTGATAAAAAGAAGAGGTTTCTTAGGGTATTTTCCTGCTCTTTACTCTTTTACTCTTTTACTTGTTTCAGTCATTTGACTGCGGCCATGCTGGAGCACCGCCTTTAGTCGAGCAAATCGACCCCGGGACTTATTCTTTGTAAGCCCAGTACTTATTCTATCGGTCTCTTTTGCCGAACCGCTAAGTGACGGGGACGTAAACACACCAGCATCGGTTGTCAGCAATGCTAGGGGGACAAACACAGACACACAAACATATACACACACCTTATATTAAACATATATACGACAGGCTTCTTTCAGTTTCCGTCTACCAAATCCACTCACAAGGCATTGGTCGGCCTGGGGCTACAGCAGAAGACACTTGCCCAAGATGCCACGCAGTGGGACTGAACCCGGAACCATGTGGTTGGTTAGCAAGCTACTTACCACACAGCCACTCCTGCGCCTATACTGTAGATTTTCAAATAGAATGTATACAAACAATACGTCTTAATTCAAATTTTCATCCAGTATTACCAAAGATAAAACAAAATAAACAAAACGAATAGGATACTTATTCTCAAGAGGTAAAATTCCAATCTTTGTTCTTGTAGGAAGAAATCTTGTTTCAAAGAAAAATCGATTAAAGTATAAGCACGGCCTCCAATGAATGTACGATTTATCACAACGTGCTTTCTTCGAGGATAACACTACCTAGCGTCACTGACTTTAATGAAATAGATAAAACTTTTAATGTAATATATTAAATTTTTTACGAAAGCATTATAGTAGACCGTTATGAAATAACTGGTACTACGTTATTTTTTTTGTCAGTTTTAGTAGATTTTTCGTCGATTCAGGGAATCTCTCTTGGTTGTTTCAGTAGCATGACAGGCACGTCTTTGTACCACATCTATACATACATATATATATGTTTATATATATATATATATATATATATATATATATATAGGCGCAGGAGTGGCTGTGGGGTAAGTAGCTTGCTTACCAACCACATGGTTCCACTGCGTGGCATCTTGGGCAAGTGTCTTCTGCTATAGTGCCGGGCCGACCAATCCTTGTGAGTGGATTTGGTAGACGGAAACTGAAAGAAGCCTGTCGTATATATATATATATATATATATATATATATATATATATATATATATATATATATATATAGTAAAAAGTGAAAAAACTACAGAAGGCTTAAAGGTTAAAAAATATATATATTTGCGTCAATATGTCTGAAGAATATTAAAATTTTTTTTTCCTTACAATGACATAGTTTAGAAGAAAGACCGGTTTCGCGTTTAGCTTTTCAAATTTCTTACGACGTTATATTTATGTTGAATAGAGTTATCGTTATGTTTATGTTTAAAAGAGTTCTAAATAAGGGGAGGTAATGAGTGATTTCTTCCGGTGTAAGGGAGATAATCGCTTAAATTTTTTTTCCCTTTCTCTTGGTGTGAATTTCTCTGTATCAGTATGTTGGCATGGTTAAGTCTGGGCTTGTACTTTTCAATGAAGAATGTTTCCTTCTTTAGTCTAATTTGTGTTGATGATCCGATAGAACATTGGTAAAATGGAAAGATTAAAAATTGTGGTAGTAGTTGCTTTGCGCATTTCTCAATGTGCTCACTAAAAATTATCATTCTGTATTCTGGGAATGCAATCTGTTGTCGATGCAGTGTGCATCTACGTCTGAGTGATAGTCCCGTGGATCCCACGTAGTCTTGGTGGCAGCCCGAGCATTTTATGACATAAATTATGTTTTCAGAGGCACAAGTAAAGTTAGATTTGATCTTGAATTTTTGTCCCTCTTTAAAGAGGAATTCTGATCCTTCTAGCAGGTTTGGACATGTTGCACAGTTCGATCTACCACATTCTTTTACTTTTGCATCCGTAATTTCAGAAAACAATTTTGCCTTTGTGAGAATCTTTTTAAGTGATTTAGGTTGTTTGTAGCTTTTAATGATTTGGTGTATGTTTAGAATTTCCTTTAATTTGGGGTCCTTATGAAGTATTGGTAAATTCTGGGTGATGATGGTGAAGGCTTCTTTGTTTCTGGGGTTGTATGTAGATATGTAAGGTAGTATTTTCGGGGAAGGTGTGTTATTGTGTTGAAATTTTCTTAAAGTTTCTATGTTGATTTCTGTTGCACGTCTGATCCCATCCTCTATGAGTTGAGCTGGGTAATGTCTGTCAATTAGGGTGTTTTTGAGTTCTTGCAGTCTAAAGTTCCTGGTATTTTGTTCTGACACTATTGTGCATATCCTTCTTGCAAGGTTGAAGGGGATGTTTGTTTTAGTGTGTCTTGGGTGGCATGAATTAAAAAGAAGGTATTGCTTGGCGTCTGTGGCTTTGTAAAAAATGTCTGTTTCTATTTTAAGGTTAATTTTTTTAATTAGTATATCCAAGAACGGGAGCTCCTTTTGGTTGTATTCCATTGTGAACTGTACATTTGGGTTTGTGCTGTTCAATAGGTTTTTAAATTTTAGGAGTTTATCTGTGTTTTCATTCCAGAGTATAAAACAATCGTCTAAGAATCGTTTCCAATTCTCTTTTATGTATTGAGAAAGGGGGTTTCCAAAGATTGATAAAGATTCCTGGTAAATGATTATTTCCATGTAGCCCATTGTTAGGTTCGCAATGACTGGTGCTGCCCTTGTACCCATAGCAATTCCGGATTTTTGATGGTAAAATGTATTGTCAAACATGAAGTGGTTATTATGTAGGATGAATTCAATTGATTTAGTAATGAATTCTTTACCGATCCTTTTTGGTATTTCTTCCGGAAATTGGTCCAGCCAGAACTGTATTGCCTCTAGTCCATAATTATGAGGTATACTGGTATATAAGTTAACTACATCAAATGAAACCAGGATTGTTTCTTCCTTGGCTTTTTTTTTGGAAGGTGGTTTAACATATCTAAGTCATCTCTGATATGGCTATCGATATGTTTAAGGAAGGGTTTCAGGAGGATGTCCATAAATAGACTTAGTCTGTGTGTTTCACAGGTTGGGCCAGCTACAATGGGTCGTAGTTTTAGGTCCCCCGGGTTAGGTGTGTGTATGTATGTCTTTGGTGATTTTTTAATGGTTTCATTTATAATTTGGCTTTTATGAATTTTTGGCAGACCATAGAAAAGGCTAGGTTTGCATTTAAAGTTTGTTAGAAAGTCAATCCCTTTGGTTGTTAGTTCCTTTTCATGGGTTTTAATTAGTGAAGATAGAGTTTTCATTATTTTTTGTGGGGTGTAGTTGGTAATTTTTTCATAATGTAGGTCGTCATCAAGCAAGGAAATTACAAGATTTCTATAGTATGATGTATCCATTATTACAACTGCATTTACCTTGTCTGCTTCCTTAATGGTTATATCCTCATCATTTTAAAGTTCTATCAGTTCCTTCCATTGTGTAGTGTTAAAATTTGAGTTAACTTTCTGTTTATGTATAGTATGGTAGGGAAAGTTCTCAATGTGGTTACAGAATTCATCAAGATCTTTATTTCTTCCTCTGTGTGGGATGTGTTCACTTTTGTTCTTGACTAGTGATTCATCTTCAGTATTGAAACTGGTTGATGCTTCTGCTAGTCTTAATTTTCTGCAAAATTCTGTTATATTATCCTTGATTTCATTTAGGTTGGCTCTGCGTGGAGTTGGTGTAAATTTGAGCCCTTTTGAGAGGATGTCAATTTTTATGTTAGAAAGAGGTTTGGTTGAAAGGACAGAAATTCAAGATCAAATCTAACTTTACTTGTGCCTCTGAAAACATAATTTATGTCATAAAATGCTCGGGCTGCCACCAAGACTACGTGGGATCCACGGGACTATCACTCAGACGTAGATGCACACTGCATCGACAACAGATTGCATTCCCAGAATACAGAATGATAATTTTTAGTGAGCACATTGAGAAATGCGCAAAGCAACTACTACCACAATTTTTAATCTTTCCATTTTACCAATGTTCTAATCGGATCATCAACACAAATTAGACTAAAGAAGGAAACATTCTTCATTGAAAAGTACAAGCCCAGACTTAACCATGCCAACATACTGATACAGAGAAATTCACACCAAGAGAAAGGGAAAAAAAATTTAAGCGATTATCTCCCTTACACCGGAAGAAATCACTCATTACCTCCCCTTATTTAGAACTCTTTTAAACATAAACATAACGATAACTCTATTCAACATAAATATAACGTCGTAAGAAATTTGAAAAGCTAAACGCGAAACCGGTCTTTCTTCTAAACTATGTCATTGTAAGGAAAAAAAAATTTTAATATTCTTCAGACATATTGACGCAAATATATATATTTTTTAACCTTTAAGCCTTCTGTAGTTTTTTCACTTTTTACTATTTTCTATATATTCAACCACGTGCTTTCACAAACCAACTTTCTTATCTATATATATATATATATATATATGTGTGTGTGTGTGTGTGTGTGTGGTGTGTGTGTGTGTGTGTGTGTGTGTGTTATATATGTGTATATATATGTATATATAATGTATATATATGTTATATATATATATATATATATATTATATATATGTATATACATACATATATATACACAAATATACTTATATATATACATATATATATACACATATATACACATATATATACATATATATTTATATAGATATATAACATATATATTATATATATATGTATATATATATATATACATGCATATATATATATTATATATATATGTATATACATACATATATATACATGTAGATATATATATATATATTTAAATATATGTAGGCGCGGGAGTGGCTGTGTGGTAAGTAGCTTGCTTACCAACCACATGGTTCCGGGTTAAGTCTCACTGTGTGGCATCTTGGGCAAGTGTCTTCTACTATAGCCTCGGGCTGACCAAAGCCTTGTGAGTGGATTTGGTAGGCGGAAACTGAAAGAAGCCCGTCGTATATATGTATATATGTGTGTGTGTGTGTGTGTGTGTGTGTATGAGTGTTTGTGTCTGTGTTTAGCCCCCCCCCCCATCACTTGACAACCGATGCTGGTGTGTTTACGTCCCCGTCAACTAGCGGTTCGGCTAAAGAGACTGATAGAATAAGTACTAGGCTTACAAAGAATAAGTCCTGGGGTTGATTTGCTCGACCAAACGCGCTGCTCTAGCATGGCCACAGTCAAATGACTGAAACAAGTAAAAGAGTAAAGATTATATGTCTACAAGAAAAAACTCTCATCTCTCGAATTTAAGATAGAACTATATATTTTCATAATTATACAAGATTCTGCTATGCATGAAAGACAAGTTCTATTGCTAATCCTAAAGAAGGAGCGGAAGAAATAATATTCCAAAGAATTGAGAAATTTATGTTATCTCTTTTTAGTTGCCAGACCTCTTTTGAAAGGGTGGTACTATTTTCTTTTCGAGGGTCATTGAAAGATGATTTATGGTTATTCAATCGGAATTTAAAAGTGCTCTGTGTACAACTTATATAATTAAACTTGGAGAAATCATGGGTTATAACAGTAGCTTTATATACTACATTTTTCTTTTTACAGTTACCTTTAACCTCACAGGTATTTGGTTTTCTACAGTTACAATTATTACTAATATTAGGACATTCTATTGTTATGTGTATATGTATTAATGGAGATGGGGTAATGTGATTATGAGAGTTGTTGTTATTAGATACGGAGCTATTGGAATAATTGGGGTAAATATTTGTAGTAGAGGAAGTTAATTCGTTGTAGCAATGGTTTAATCTTCTATTGTTAAAAGAGGAAATAATCCTAAATAGGTTAGGAGAAACGGAAAAACCAAATCTAATAATTTTGTTATCAAATATTTTAGCATTTCTAGAGTTACTAAAGTTTAATTTCATAATGGATCGAACAGATTTGATAAAATTAGACTTTAAGTGTTTAGCAAAAGGAAATATAAACCAAATTATGATATTGTTGCTTTTCTTATTGGTGTGGTGGTTTGTATTAGGTAGGTTACCTATTCGAATATATGGTATAGGTTTCTTTTTACTTCTAATATTATTATTTCTAACATTATTAAAATTGGTTACGTAGTTATGTAAGTTATTGATAGGATGTGACGAAATAGGAGAGGATTCGTTTGCAAAGTGATTTTGTTTCATGTTACAATTTATATAAATTTTTTCTCCTAATTATTGTGCCTATTAGGTATATCATTGAAAATATTATTGAGAGAATTAAGTTGCATGTATGCATAAATATGTATGTGTATGTATACATATACTTATATATGTGTATATTTATATATATATGTATATATATATAAAAATTTAGCAATTAAGGACAACTACTTAATAAGGAAAACTTAACAAGAAATTGTCAGGTAGATAGCGTAAAAACCTCATAAGAGAAAAAATTTCGAAAATAATTATTTCTTATTGAACATATTAATTTATATATAGAGGGCATTATACATACATGCCAGAAGGCATTATACATACATGCCAAACGCTAAGAGGACAATTAGTCATTTCTACCAAAAATATTACTAATCCCACCGAATGCAATTTTTCAAAGTAAGACATTTAAAAAAATATAGACCTGTATCACAGTGATTTCATACTTACGTACTCATCAGCAGGCCTGAATGTATTATAAATAAACAACGACCCTGCCCCGCTTAAGCCGATCAGCTAACTGTTCAACATCAACGAAGCACATGGGTGAGTTTACATATATTACATCCGGATAAATGGCAAACTTTTACGAATTGCATTTCGGGAGAGGAAAAGTTTTTTCGGAATAAAAATTTAGCAATTAAGGACAACTACTTAATGTAAAAGTTTGCCATTTATCCGGATGTAATATATGTAAACTCACCCATGTGCTTCGTTGATGTTGAACAGTTAGCTGATCGGCTTAAGCGGGGCAGGGTCGTTGTTTATTTATAATACATTCAGGCCTGCTGATGAGTACGTAAGTATGAAATCACTGTGATACAGGTCTATATTTTTTTAAATGTCTTACTTTGAAAAATTGCATTCGGTGGGATTAGTAATATTTTTGGTAGAAATGACTAATTGTCCCTCTTAGCGTTTGGCATGTATGTATAATGCTTTCTGGCATGTATGTATAATGCCCTCTATATATAAATGTATATATATATATATATATATATATATATATCTTGTTGTGTATATATATATGTTGTATATATATGTGCGTGTGTATATATATATGCGTATATGTATATATATATATACATGCATATATACATATATGTGTATGTATATATTTATATGTGTATGTGTATATATGTATACATATATATATATATATATGTGTATATATATGTGTGTATGTTTATATATATGTGTGTGTGTACATATATAAATATATATGTGTGTATATATATATATATATGTGTGTGTGTGTGCATATATATATATATCTGTATATATATATACATTTCTTGTTTTCTTTAAATTTTGATTTTTGATAAACCCATGTTTATCCTTGTCTTTACCTATAACTTATCAACTTAATATGTTTGTATATGTATGCACATGATTATATTTAGGTAGTGTAATGGATACTTCTATCCCTTACACGGTTATTTTAACTTCTAACTCAACTACCCTATACACATATATATGTATATATATATATATATATATGTATATATATATATATATATATATATATATATATATATATATAATATATATATATATATATATATACCGGTAGTAAACACATAAATGTGAAACAAGGAGGAAAAAAGAGTACTCAAATACCAGTGGTAGAGTAATATGCTTTATTTAAAGCAGTAGAAAATTCAACAAAACCTGTTACTCTGAGTTTCACGTTCCCGTTCATCGGACAGTTTTTGCTAGAATAGAATAGAACGGGAATGTGAAACTCAGAGTAACAGGTTTTGTTGAATTTTCTGCTGCTTTAAATAAAGTATAATATATATATATATATATATATATATATATATATATATATATATATATATATATATATATATATATATATATATATATATATATATATATATTATATGTATATATATACATACACCCTCATATATATATATATACACCACACATATATATACATATATATACACAAATACACATATATACAGATACACACACATTCACATATATATATGTATGTATGTATGTATGTATGTATGTATGTATGTATGTGTGGTGAGTTCTGAAGAGGAAGATATATCAATGGACGGCAGTTTTCAACGAAAGATGCGCTCTGGGAAGCTATTGTGGATGCTGCTGACAGGATTACTCCAGATGAAATAGGTACCTTGACAAATTCAATGGATAAACGCGTCGGGAACGTTCTCTCATGTGGAGGATCATACCTCCTTCATTAAGAACTTTATGACGTCATATTTCTTGTATTATTTGCAATGAAACATATTGTTATGTTCATTATAAAGTCTGTTATTATCGTATTTGTTGTTGTAAATTAATTGTCGCATTAAATAAACGTTTGTTTTTGCATAATTATCATTTTTATTAGACCTACCTAATTATTTAGGACAGTAAAAACGATGCCTATTAATAAAAATGGCCGATGTTTCTTTATGAATGGATGGATCAGATTTATGTTGGTACAGTACATGCAGGTAAGTGTTATCGTTATGCAGTGGAAAAATATCTGGAACCGAACGGATAAATACTCTGTTATTTCGAAAAAAAATGGCCTGTCTAATAATTTGGCACGCAGTGTATTTCTATATTTTCCTGGATTGTTTGTGTACCTAAAACCAAAGATCTTCATGACGGTGCCTAAAATCCAAATATCACCTCCATTTTCCTTCACAATGCTCGAGTCTATATGAAGCTATGGTGTCACGCAGTGTTATCGAACTTGGAATTTATTACTTTCAAGCAAACTTCTAAACACTTCAGACGTGCTACGTCCAAACAACAAAAATAAATATGGCGAATTAATCTATAAATATTTAATCTATTTAACTGATTTATCAATATTCGTCAAAGCCTCCTATCTTAAAAGTGACTTATTGAGATCAATACAATGTTGTTCACATACACATCTGGTCGCATATCCACACTTCACACATATACAACACTTACACATACGCACATTCATATCACACACACACACACACACACACACACACACACACATACACACATACACACACTTTTCCAGGCGTTGTGACACGTGTGTGGCCTGCTCAACATGGGATGGTACAGCAGCATATGCACATATACACATGCTTACAATAACACACACACTCACATCCAGGCTCACATACTCGTCTATACACATACGCACGCACGCGGGTACACACGCACATACACAAATTGAAAGCCGATGCAATCTTTTTGTTTGTTTCAGTTATTAGGCTGCGGCCATGCTGGGACACCGCCTTGAAGAATTATTAGTCGAATAAATCGACCCCAGTACTTATTTTTTGAAAAGTCTGGTACATATTTTATCGCTTTCTTTTGCCAAACTGCAAAGTTACGGGGACATGATCACACCAGCACATGTTGTTAAGCGGTGGCGGGGAACAAAAGCAGACACAAAGATATATATATAATATTTGCCAACTAAATGTGGCGGTCCCATAGAGGACGATGTTACTGTTGTTTTTAGCCCCAGGAAAACATCTCATCCAGCTGACTGACGGCACACTCTGTCCGATTAGTATTTGCGAGGACAGGTGATCGCTCTCATCTCTAGCCTTACATGATACACACAGACCCGGGTTTCCGATTAGTTATATATATATATACGACGGGCTTCTTTCAGTTTCCGTCAACCAAATACACTCACACGGTTTTGGTCGGCCCGAGGCTATAGTAGAGGAAGTTCCATGCAGTGTGACTGAACTTGGAACCCCGGAACCATGTGTTTGGGAAGCAAGCCTCTTAATACATAGCCACGCCTGCGCCTAAAATTAGATTTGAAAGAAATTATTTCAGTCTCCCTGACTTGTGTATTTGTCTGCATCTAAATTTATTAAATTTATTAGCGAAGGCGGAGGTATTGTCTTCAGTCGTGTTTGCTTGTTCGTTTGTTTGCCCTCGGACACCGTTGACAAGATATTTCAAGAACCGTGGGATGGATTCGGATGAAACTTTCAGGGATGTCTGGCCGTGTGATTTGCACGAGCTGAATAGATATGGGGATCGATCTGGTACCGGACATGGATCCTGGATTACTTTTCCTGATTTTATTTTTTACTTAATTTTTGAGAGCGGTCGGGTTCATTTTTAGTATTCTCGTTTATGAGAGCAGCCGAGTTTATTTCAGATATTCTCATTTTAAAAATCATCTCTGGCTAATCGTTGAGGAGACGTTGGTGTTGTCTTGGCGGAGGTTTGCGCTATCTGAGCGCTCTTGTTTATTACTGCTTCCAGTATCTTTTGATTGGCCCTGCCATATGACTGTCTCCGTCAGTAATTTGATGATTCCCATAAACCTTGATTTATATGGTTTCCAATCCTGTTTGTTCTTGTTTTTAATGAATGACAGCAATAGATTTTATGGGGTATACTTTTGCTTTTGGGTTTAGTGTATGTATGTGAGTGTAAGCATGTGTGTGTGTGAGCGCGCGCATGTGTGGTGTATGAGTGTGTGTCTTCGCGTGTATGTGTGTAAAAGTTTGAATCCTGGATTCTCCATGATGTCCCAGTATGTATGATCATGCGTTAGTTTTCTCTATCATATATGAATACACGATTGTATTATACACCGTTTAAAATGTACGAATATAATTTGTAATGTTGAAATCAATACTACTGTGTGCAGATAACGAAGCGGCAGTAGCCATATAAAAATCATATGGGAATATTAAATTCGTGTTCACCTCTCATACCGCCTAATTGTATTCTTATGTTCTTTTATTCTTTTACTTGTCTCAGTCATTTGACTGTGGCGATACTGGAGCACCACAAATCGACTCGAGGACTTATTCTTTGTAACCCTAGTACTTATTTGATCGGTCTCTTTTGCCGAACCTCTAAGTTACGGGAACGCAAACACACCAGCACTGGTTGTCAAGCGGTCATAGTGGGGACAAACACACACACACACACACACACACGTGTGTGTGTGTGTGTATAATAGGACGGTCCTCTTTGAGTTTCTGTCTACCAAATCCACTCGCAAGGCTTTAGTCAGCCCGAGGATAAAGCAGAAGAAATTGCCCATGCTGCCACGCAGTGGGACTGAACCATTTGGTTTGGAGCAAGCTTCTTTCCACGCAACCACGCCTACGCCTATTATATATATATATGTAGTGATCCTATACAACAGCGCGCGCGCGCAACGCCCTCTCGCGAATACACGAAGTCCGGAAGAGGGAATTTTGCTGACGTGGCCTTAGCTTATAGAGGCAAGGGAGCGCGAGCCTTAACAAAGAGGCAAGGGAGCGCGATCCTTAATTCTTGGACGCATGTTTTTATTCGTGATGATTCTGTCAAAGGACCTCTTGTTTCTCCTTATAAAGGACCTTCTCGCACGCCGAAGATATTCAAACTTGAAATTAACGGTCGTTCGGAGACCGTCTCCGTAGATCGTCTTAAAAGGGCATATTTTGAGGTGTCCACATCTTTTAATGACCTCACTGCCACAACCATCGTTGAACCTTCACATGCACCTTTGACAACACCACTATTTACACATGCACCATTATCAACACCAACATCGACAACACCACCTTCGTCGTCGCAGCCTGCCTCGAACAGACCTTATGTTACGAGGTCAGGCAGAACTGTTCACTGGCCGAAAAAACTTTCCAAAACTATTTATATTTGACATTTTCAATTGACTTCCCAGTGACAGTTCAATACTCATTGAACTTTGCTCATTTTGAGTATTTTTCTCTTTTTACCTTTAAGGTGAATTTATTTTTTGCTGTTTAATGTATTATATTGTGTGCTATTTTTGGTTATCTGGTGTCCACCTTGAGTTTTATGGTCACTACAAGGAATTGTTGTTCGTGCTTAGGCACTGGAGGGGAGCTTTGTAGTGATCCTATACAACAGCGCGCGCGCGCAACGCCCTCTCGCGAATACACGAAGTCCGGAAGAGGGAATTTTGCTGACGTGGCCTTAGCTTATAGAGGCAAGGGAGCGCGAGCCTTAACAAAGAGGCAAGGGAGCGTAAAGCGTTGACCATTAGCGTCCGGCAGACAGCGGCAGGCTTTTCATAGAAGCAGAAGTTTAATTCGCTCTCTCTCCGGTTGATAACAGCAGTCTTTTGGCCGAAGACTTTTAACCTGAATTGTTGCAGTCAACATCATCTTCTTCCTCCGGACGCCATTTTTGACCCGTTCTGTTTTTAGCGGCTGAACCTTGTAAATATTACAATCGATTAACTTTCAGCCTTGCGCGCCCAGAACCAAGGACATCAGATATACCACTGATTTCTCACCGGTATAAAACAATAAAGTATATCTATTTTTTACGTCTGCGTTTTGTGTTTCTTTGACTGGTAGAGTCTGGATATAAAAGCAACGGAAAGTGATTGCACCAACTTGCACCCCAAAGTGCAAGAGGAGATATTCACATTTCCTTACATATATATATATATATATATATTATATATATATATAATATATATATATATATATATATATATATAATATATATATATATATATATATTATATATATATATATATAATATATATATATATATATATATATATATATATATATAATATATATATATATATATATATATATAATATATATATATATATATATGTATATGTATGTATGTATGTATGTATGTATGTATGTATGTATGTATGTATGTATATCAAAAGAAGTGTATTTCCACGCAGAAAAAAATATAGGCAAATTTGTTGTTGAAAATGCACCTTAATTGAAAAACTTGTAATTGTGTTTAAATAAATTTATTTACATATATGCCAAACTAGTTTCAACAATTGTTTATTGTTTATCAATGGTAAAAACTTAAAATTATGAATTAGAAAAACATGTTTAAATGTTTCAATCTTTACAAGTTTGAATATGAAATATGCTTTCAATGTTCGTAACAATCAATGATATAAAAAATTTAGATCATCTTGTTTAAATCCACAAAATTCAATAATGTTATTTGTGATCGATAAAAAACGAGGATCATCAAAGTTTTGGTCAAACTGATTTAAGAGAGAGAAAAACAAGGGAGATGTGAAGATAGTTAAGAAAAAAGGGTTTTGTTTAAAGTTTCTGTGATTCTGTTTCCGTTCCAGTTGGCTGATTCTCTCAAAGCGTCATTTTGTTGTATTTGCTGAAATTCGGTTTTGATCGGAGGTAAAATTTCATTGGTCTAGAGTTAGGTGACATCAGCAACTGGTGTTTGTAAAATTTCATTGGTATAGAGTTAGTTGACGTCAGCAACTGGTGTTTTGTATGGTGTTATTGTATGGTGATTTGGAGTTGCGGTTTCGAAACCAGTGTGGAAGACTGTTATTAAAGTTTTTGAATTATGTCTGTTGTATCTGGTTGTTGTATTTTTGTGTGTGTGTGGTAAAACTGGATCTTTTTTCCTTTTTCATTTTAGTGTTTTTACTTCTTTCTAAAGGATATTCAGCTGCGGCTTATATTTTTAATGAACATGTTTTCCTTATTTAAATGGATTTGGGTTGAAGTGTTTCCGGTGCATCGATAGAGAAGGAAGATTTGGTATTTCGGGTTTATGTTTGCGGGGCATTGGTCTAGGTGTTTGCTTACGGGAATTTTCCTGGTCTTGGGGTCTCGGGTTTGTTGCTTGTGCACCGTTAGTCTGACTCTCAAGGTCGATCAAACTAGTTTGACTTATGTAGTCTCCACTACACCCTCCACATTTGAGAACATAGATTAAGTCCTTAGAATCACAGGTGAAGTGATATTTTATGGTAAAAGTTTGACCTGACTTAAATTTGTATAAGAGGAAGATGCAAGTCCTGCAGTTAGAGCGGTTGCACTTTTTTCGGGGTTGTATTTTGGTGGGTAATTTGGCGCTGGTGAGTAACTTTTTTAAGGATTGCGGTTGTCTCTTGCTTTTAATAATCTATGTGCTTCTAGTGCCTTTTCCATTCGCAGGTCATTCATACATAAGATAAAAATTTAAGTGTGTCGTGGTATTTTCTTGTTTTCCGTAACTCTTGGATGTCTATCATTTTTGCACGTTCTATTCTGATTTTGATTAGACTAGCCGGGTATTTTCTATCTAGTAATGTGTTTTTAAGTTCTTGTAGTCGCTTTTCTCAGGTTTCGGGATTTGATGCAATCGTGAAAAGTCTTCTTGCTAAGTTGAACGGTATATTTATTTTAGTATATTTTAGGTGGCTGGAGGAGAATAGAAGATATTGTTTTAAGTCCGTTGGTTTGAAGAAGATGTCGGTTTCAATTTCAGTATCTCCTTTTATGATTAAGATGTCCAGGAAGAGTCGTTGTTTGTGGCAGTATTCCATTGTGAACTGGATACAGTGGTTAATGCTGTTGATTAAGTTTTTAAATTTTGAGATGTGCGCAAGGTTATGTGGCCACAGAAAGAAACAGTCACGTAAGTAGCGTTTCTAGTTGGTGAGTAAGTATTTTTGGAAGTTGTCTCCAAATTTCAGTCTAGCGTGCCCGTATATTTGGACTTCCAAGTACGTTATGACAAGGTTGGCAAAAGTAGGGGCTACCCTCGTTCCCATGGCTGTACCCAATTTTTGTCTATAAGTGTTCTCACTGAATTCTTTTTCGATTCGGTCAGAAATGTCTTTTGTGAATTTTTCGAGCCAGTATTGTATGGCCATTATTCCGTTTTCGTGAGGAATCGAGGCGTAGAGATTTATTACATCGAATGAATGCTGATTTTGTTCGGGAGATTGTTTTTAAAAGTGCAAAACATCCCTTATAAAGCTCGGTATATGTTGGAGAATAAGTTTAAGGAGGACGTCAATAAAGTTACTGAGTCATTGTGTCTCACACGAGGGACCGGCCACAATCGGTCACATTTTGAGATCTCTTGGGTGTGGAATATTTATCACTACAGAAGTTGATTTGTTACAGGCTTTGTTTATGGCTTTATTTTGTGGATTTTGGAAAGTCCATAAAAGTTACTGGTTTTGTAGTCAAATCTAGTCAAGTAATCTCTCTCCCTTTCCGTTAAATCTTGTTGGAACTGGTGGATAAGGGTAGAAAGTATTGTCATTATCTTGGATTGACTGTTGTTGATTTTTTCGTTCTAGGCATTGTCTTGAAGGAGGATTATGGTAGTGTTTATGTATTTTCTGAGTCCATGATTACTACAGCACTCCCTTTATCAGCTTCTTTTATTATCATATTATGATCCTCCTTAAGATCATTAATAATTTCCCATTCTTCTCGACTTGTATTTGTTATAAACTTTCGAAGTGAGAGTAAATTATAGGGATAACTAGATATCGAATCACAAAAGTTATCCAGAGTTTGATTTCTTCGTTTTGTCGGACAGTAGTTACTTTTTTATGAAGTATTTAGTGATCATTAGTTTCTTTATCCAATAGTTCTTCAGTGACTCGAAGTTTTCTGCAGAATTTCTGGATATCATTTTGTATATCATTTAAGTTCGATCTTTGTGGTCTTGTGATGAATTTCAGTCCTTTTGCGAGAATTTTGACCCGATCTTCAAATTTAGATGCATTTTCAACAACAAATTTGCCCATATATATACATATACACATATATATATATATATATATATATATATATATATATATATATATATATATATAATATATATATATATATATATATATATATATATATATATATATATATGGTTTTAACGTTCTAGCTCACTTCCACTGTTTACACCAGTGCTTGGAAAGAAAGTGTGTAGTGAATGATCGTCGCGATGACCATGACAGAGAGAGTTGAGCAGAGAATCGGCATCAAATTTTGCCAAAAGCTTGGCGACACCTGCTCAGAGGCCTACGCAAAGTTTTCAAAAAATTTTCCTCGTTTTCGATACAATCAAGGAGACCTTATGCAACAGAAACCTGAGTGTCTTTTTCATCAGCTGAAAACAGTTTTGACGCAAACTTAGCAGACACGCGTCTCATTCCCAAATCTTCGTTGATAATGGACTGAACTGAACTGTAACTAATCTGCCCGTTCTCTGATAACTCAAAGATAGTAATTCGACGATTTCCCCTCACAGCTGCACGCATATCTGCGATGTTTTTCTCAGTTCTGCTGGTTGCTGATCTCCAGAACGTTTGGCAATATCGACATTTTTCGGCCATCTTGGAAACGTCTGAACCACTCTACGGTGTATGCAGCTCATACACTCCTCTCCGTATACTTTCTGCAACTCTGCATAGGCCTCTGAGCAGGTATCGCCATGATAACTTACTCTGTCATGGTCAATGCGACGATCGCATACTACACACCTTCCTTCCAAGCACTGCTGTAGACAGTGGAAGTGAGCTAGAACGTTAAAATTTAGGGCACAAGCACAGCAAAGTTCAATGTTAATCTTTGTCAAGCGGCTTTGCTCCGCATGCTTTAGCTTCGTTACTATAGCAACAGTCCGGATACTTATTGGCCAGACCTCGTATATAAGCAAATTAATAATAACAGACGATGTCGGCTCATTACAGCTGCTTCTTATGTATTTTTTAGCAGAAGAATGTGTACATTACGTCATCATCTGTAATCATCCGAATCTGCAATTTGTTTTTGTGTATAAATTACCAAATAATTTGCAGGCGGAAAGGTGATTTAAAGGAGAATTAACTACTGTTTCTAGCACATTGAATGACCTTGTACCTTCCTCGTATTTACTAATAGAAAAGTATGCCATTAAAATAAATCATTTTTTACATATTATTTTTAAATTACTCTGTCACTCTAATGAAATTACCAATGAAAAACGAAAGAGATAGAGAAATAGAGGGAGAAAGATCATATCTGTCGCTGTAAGACATTTAGAAATATTCAAATTAACTGAAAATTTTCAAATTTGGTGTATTGATGTACCTTTTCACGCTGAACCTAGGTTTCTGATTCATTTATTCCCCCCAAAAAATTAGAAAAATGTTATAGGGTCTTAAAGTTTAACTATTTTCTCCCAATCAGAAAACAGGATTTGTGTGTAATAGTTGTCATAAAATGGAAGTAAACATTAGAAGAGGTTTTAGACGAAATGAAAGCTATACGTATACAAAGAAAGTGGGAACAATACGTGAGAAAATTAGTTCGAGTGCACATGCAGTTACTTTGTTAATGGCTCAGAAATTGTTTTTTGCAGAGCTGCTGTGATATCTAATATAAACGGTTATGAATGTGAATCTCGTTGACCATACTGGATTATATGAGCTAATGAACATGTGTTTATACAAGAACATTTAAAGTTTATAGGGCAATTGTCAGAAAGAGAAATCTTCTGGTGCAAAACAGTTAAGGTTAAGAGGTACCTTAATTTGTACAACATTAAAATGACCGGTGAAGTTGCCAGTGTTAATACTAAGGCCTTTAGTACAATCCTGAGAAGCTGAAAAAAATATTGCTTAATATGTTTACACATCAGAACAGTTGTTGAAATTCAGCTTTTCAGAAAATTCATAACTGCTAGAAATTTTATTTTTGAGTTTTGAAATTCGGTACCAAGATTTAAGGCTTCCAGCAATCACTTTAGGTGTAAGGTTGGAAAGCAGCTGGCAAAATGGAATTGAAGTCTCTATTTGTGTATCACTCCAAAAACATAAACTTCCAAGAGCTATGTTAAATTTAATTTATCCGTGATTTGGCGTTCAAATGAGAAAGCTTGGATAGCCATGAGCCTTTTTGCAAGACTGATTTCGAAACTTCACTGCACTACTGTAGGAGGGGAAAGTGCTAGGTGCAGTATGTCCAACAGAGTAATGCTTTTTTTAGACTATATATTAAGTCATCTAGTCAGCTTAAATGATCTTTCTGAGAGTGAAATATATCACCAAGGACACAACTTGATTGCTTCAACGAATGGAGTAAAATGTGGAGGATAAAGACATTCTGGATAACACAGCCGAGTCATAGAGTGGAAAGCAAACTTCAGCTCTACATAGTGCTTGGGAAAAGATATGACCAGACTATATCCAGTGTACTACATCATCTAGTTAACTTAAATTATCAATTTTCTAGCGTGAGAGTGAAATATATCACTATGAACACATCATTGCTTCAGCGAATGGATATAGAAGCGTTGGATAAACATAGTCTGAGATTTCTGGATAAAGTTTAACGTTATGGACGTGTCATGGGAGGGAAAACAAACTTCAACACTGCACGGTGCTTGGAAAAAGATATGGCCAGTCTGTATCCATATATTCCGGTAAGTCTACAAGATACTATAACAATGACACATAAAATGTGTAAAAGACGTTGGTGATGATGCGATCGAATTTCCTGTGATCCACAGAGAAAGTTTGTTTGATGGGAACGTAATGATTTTATAAGAAAGCTGTAAATGGGTCTTATGGAAACTCCTCCAATTCCAGTTTACGACAAAGAATATGGCTACAGGTTTGGTACATATAAAGGGAAGCATGCAACTATTTACTGCTAACGATCCTAATCGTAAATGGAAATTACTATCTGAGGTTATAGAAAACAATTTATACATACATTTTAAAAGACTCCGGAAGGCCAGAATGAGATACAAAACTAAAGATACACCAAATAAAGCCTTGCAGTTCAAAGAAAACCCCGCAGAAACCTTATGACTGTATGGCCTAACTACAAGGCTCAATTGCTGTTATTCTTTTATCGGCTTGTCATTTGACTGCGACCATGTTGGAGCAGCGCCTTTAGTCGAGCAAATCGGCCCCTGGACGTATTCTTTGTAAACCTAGTACTTATTCTAGCAGTCTCTTTTGCCGAACTGCTAAGTTACGGGGACGTAAACACACCAACATCGGTTGTCAGGCGGTGGTGAGGAGACAAACAAACACACAAACATATATACATATACGACGGGCTTCTTTCAGTTACCGTCTACCAAATTTACTCATAAGGCTTTGTTAGGCCCGAGACTATAGCTGAAGACACTTGCCCAAGGTGCCACGCAGTAGGTCTGAACCCTGAACCATGTGGTTTGGAAGCAAGCTTCTTACCACACAGCCACGACTACACCTATAAATATTTCAATAGGAAATATATTTACAACGCCAGCTACCAGTTTCTCTAGGCTTCAGCTTACGTTATCTCTAAATCCAACGTCATTTTCTGTTACGAAAATCTAATGGTTGTGTTTTACGATTTACATCACCTAAAGACACTATAATGTTTCTGAGGACAATCTAAATATCTGTGATCAAAATATTTTCAATTCTGATAAACTGCATATTTCACATTTCCCTCCGATGTTGGACCCCAAAAATGTTTATATTTTTCATTTGAACTTTACCCCAAATCCTAAATCTTTGTATCAGTGGTCTCTCTCTTTTCTTTGTTCCATACAATGATTGCCACAAATACCTAGGTATTGATAAAAATATACCATACAAACGTGCTGTGAAGAAAGATAGAATAACTAAAGAATATTATATCAAGCTAAAAAAAAAGATATATATACAGCGCATGACCTTACAGGTGGTGCTCAGTTTGAATTTTTTTCTTCTTGTCGAGTAGCCCATTTGACTCAAAAGGAAAATATTGCAGCAGGCCGCAGAATGTTTACTCAGAAGGTATACAAGCGATGACATGATATGGTTTATTGCAAATTACACTAATTGCTCTGTAAAAAAAAAAGATGGATACGAGTACAATCGTGTATTATACCTAATTGATCTTGGTAGATAGATAGATAGATAGATAGATAGATAGATAGATAGATAGATAGATAGATAGATAGATATAGATAGATAGATAGATAGATGGATAGATGGATAGATAGATAGATAGATAGATAGATAGATAGATAGATAGATAGATAGATAGATAGATAGATAGATAGATAGATAGATAGATAGATAGATAGATAGATAGATAGATAGATAGATAGATAGATAGATAGATAGATAGATAGATAGACAGGAGTAAATGTAAGGACAAGCAAGTTAGACATGTCGAAATACAAAAATATCAAATACATTTAATACAAAAATGTACATATGTGTATATATATTACATGGAAAAATGCGAGCAATAGAAATAATATTCTTAAGATTATAGACCTGGAAAAGTACAGGAGAAGTTATTACACTTGGAAAAGTTCAAGACAAGTTATTACACCTGGTAAAGTACAGAATAAGTAATTTTTTACTTAAAATATTGCAGCTAAGGATAAAATTTCAAATAAAATATTTAGATCTAGAAAATATTCGATTTTATTAAAACTAAAAAATTTATCACAAGTTATTACTTCCATTTGTTATTACCTATTACTTCTATTAAAAATTTAGAATAACTCAAAATATTTTGTGCACTTAAAAAATCATTTTTTAATTATTGATTAATAATTAGAAATTTGAAAATAGGTTATAAAAAAAATAATAATAGTACATAATTAGTACAATGAATAGAATAATACGAAAATTAGTGATATATTACAGTAAGATCTACCTATAACAAAAAATTCACAGTAAAATTTGCTTGAGTTATTGCCAAGTCTTTACATTGGTAGTCTTGACCCAATGCCTATTTTTTACAAAAGGAATTTGCCTACTTATATATACAATTCTACTTTGCATAAAACTTTAGCTTTATTGGTACTTCCGACTCTCATTTTTTAAGTATTCTAATGTGTCGATATTTTGCCAAAATGATGGTACCTTTTTTAATTATAACGTTACATTGTAAATTAAAATTAAATGATTTTTAATACTCAAATTTTATCCTTAGCTGCAATATTTTAAATAAAAATTATCTTGTTCTGTACTTTACCAGATGTAATAACTTGTCCTGAACTTTTCCAAGTGTAGTAACTTATCCTGTACTTTTCCAGGTTCATAATTTTAAGAATATTATTTCTCATGCTCGAATTTTTCCATGTAATCCATGTTTTTTTCCAGGCTATGCTATTATGCTAATTAATAATGGGTCAATTGATAATTTAAGATTTTTCCTTATTGAAAATTGAATTTGATAAACTTTCAAAGAGCAAGAGCTACTGATATTACCCATCCACACCAAATTAATGGCAGAGAATTTTACCATCTTGAAGAGTACACCATTGCTCACCAATCGATTACAAACAACAAGACCCCAAAACCATAAGTTATCAGTTTCACGTTAAGTACCTAGATTTTGAGTTGTTGATAATAGCAATGACTGATGTTGATTTAGATCTATCAATAATGATCCAATACAACAGTAATTGAAAGCATATCAGATATACACAAGTGAAAATTACCTACGTTCCCATAAAACAAAAATTGATATATGAAAATCCCTTCGAATAAATTTCGATATTGAATAATATGCTTAGAATATAATCACTTTATAACAATGCCTTTTCTGGACAGCCTCATTATATGCCTTCAGGTCTACCCATAGAGACATAGCCAAAAATGACTATATTCTTTCCCCAATAAAATTAGATGTGTATATCTAAAGCATATAATACATTAATGATTAACTAAAAGAAAAAAGGAAAGCAACTAAAAAGAAATTAGCAAAAAAAGCAGAAAGCAAGTAAGGCTGAAAGAAAAAAATTGATAATAAAAATTAAACTTAATTGCAATAGCATATTAAAAATAACTTTATTAATTAAATATTAATGTTAAAAAATAAATTGTAGAATATAAACACTTTTGACCAATGCCTTTTCTGAACAGCCATACCATATGACTTCAATACTGCCCATAGAAACACAGCCAGAAATGTTTATATTCTATCAAGTGAATTTGGAATTTTAAGGAAAATAAAGATAAAATAAGGTTAATTTTTATACATTTATTTTATAAATTTATTTTCTTGTTATTATTAATAGATTATATGCATTTTTATAAGCAAAAAATTATTGATCTCATAACAAGGAACAACAACTACAATATAATCATCTTGAATTTGCAACATGGCTCACCAAACGATAACAAATTGCAAGACACGAAAGCTTTAATTGATTAGGCTCATTTTAAGTCACATAGATCTTTGTTGCTAATTGAAAGGAGAAATAAACACTTGTGTTATGCAATAAATTTAATTTAATTAACTATGGTCAATAACATATTTATTCAAGCATATAAATAACTTCAATGCTAATAAATTTAAAATTAAAATTAAAAGTAATATAAAATATAATCACTTAAAACTGCACCTTTTCTGAACACCCTGACTACATGATTCAGTACTGCTCATAGAGACACTGTCACGAGTAGCTATATTTTATTGAATAATTTAGGTTGTTTAAAACAAAACTTAATATGAAGTTATTTATAAAAGCAAGTAATCCCCTCAACCCACATTCCCTAAACCCTTCATTGGAAAGCTGAAAAATTGGATTATTAAACAAACTTGCTTACTTTATTTTAAAATTGTAGTATTAAGAATCCCAATACAAAAGTAGATCGATTGTCAATGAAATTATGAATGTGAAAGATTTACGAGTGTGTAATTTTAAATTTTAATTGACATATAAAAACAAAAAAAAATAATTTGATGGGACCAAAACTATGAAATTCCTCGGGGTTTCGTTGATAATTCCTTCCTTACCTCAAAGATGCTGGTGACATATATTAAAATTCGCTGTATATAATTATATTCATAAAAATGTATAGAACTATATTTCACTCACAAATTTGAGAAACAAACACTCATAACTTTTTGTTTTAGAACTTCATTGCATGAGATTATTAACTGATACAAAAAAAAACAAAGAAAAAGTATTTAATTTAATGGGACCAAAACTATGAAATTCCTCGCGGTGTCGTTGATAATTTTTTCCTTACCTCAATGATGCCGGTGACATATATTAAATGTCATTTTATAAAACCATATTCATAAAAATGTATAGAACTATACTATCACCCTCAAATTTGAGAAACAAACACTCATAACTTTTTTTTCTTTTAGAACTTCATTGCGTGAGATTAATACCATGAAATTCTTCAAATTGAGCTCTATCATTTAAGCTTAATTAAAATATAGTTTGTTAATTATACTTAGATACAATTATTTGCCTTATATTTTTTCATGATATTTTACCTCACAACTCTTTTTATACAAATTTTTGTTGCATGTGACAAAAACTGAAATTCTGCATGCTTTCTTTTATCATTCAAATATATTTTACTTTTAAAATAAAAAAGTTATTTAGATCTAAACTTGATTGGAGCCGTTACTAACTCTCCGGTAATGTTGCTACAAATTTTGATGTAAACTTTTTTCTACTGGACCAAATCTCAATTTTCTTATGCTAAAATGTAGCTAGGGACCAGTCCTCTTCAAAAATGTTAATAGTTTTTCTTTTAGTTAAGAACTGAATTAGCGACAAGCTCTGAAAGATGCTGTGTGTGAGTAAATTGCTGCCTTAAGAATACCGTATTTGAATAATAAATGCCCGACTTGCACAGAATATAAATGATATCAGGAATTAAAATGGTTGCATAAAAGTTTTACGAGTCCAACAGCTGTTTCTGGGGGCTTGGTGCCCCAAAATAATGATTGTAACTTGATTTCATCGGATAACACCAGTCTCCGTCTTCAGGAAGAATTTTATATTTGGAGTGTTGACAGAATTCTTTCCTGAAGATGGAGGCTGGTGTTATCCGATGATGGAATCAAGTTACAGTCCTTATTTTGGACACCAACCCCCCATAAACACCTGTTGGACTCGTAAAACTCTTATTCAACCCCTTTAATTTCTGATATCATTTATATTCTGTGTACGTCGGACTTTATTATATGTATACTTATGTATAGTTTTTGTATTAAATGTATTTAATATTTTTTTCGACTTGCTTAACTTGCTTGTCCTTACATTTACTCCTCTACCTGCTCAAGTTTAAATCTATTGAGCACTACGAAGTGCATTCTATACAGAGAATACCGGTCTCTGTTATCTCTCTCTCTCTCTCTCTCTCTCTCTATATATATATATATATATATATATATATATATATATATATATATATATATATATATATATGAAATACAAAATGGGACAAGAATGCAAAACATCCGGACAACTAGGTGATACAAAAAGGGACAACAAAACATCCAGATAGACGATACAACGAAAACAAGGACGGGTCATTCAAAGTTTTCTATCTTTAGTCAAGAACCAGATTATCCACGCAATTTCGGCGGCTGATTATTCTCATATATATATATATATAATTAAAAAGTGATATGATTTTAAGAAAAACACGCGTCTTCTTGAGTTAGAAGAGGATACACCTTTCTCCACCTGTAAAATATCTCAAAATATCAAATGCTACTATTATTTCTGTTTGCTTTTTTTTGCTGTTTTTGTTTTGTTTAAGGTCGTCATTTTCGTCATGTTATTCGTTGTGGTAGAAGTGGTCGTCGTAGTAATGGTAATGATAGTAGCAGTAGTGGTGCTGATGGTGGTGGTTGTGATAGCAGACGTGACTGTGTTATTACTCTTATTGTTGCTGCTGCTATTATGGGGAACTGAAAAACCGGAAAGGAGATTTTAAAGGAGCTTTATCAAAGACAAATGAAGGAAATGGATTGTATTTAAATAGCAAGCAATCTGGCTCGAATATTTCTTTCAGTTTTAATTTTATTTCGTCCGGGATATCCTGATAAGCTTCCCTTAAAGCCATCTTTCGATTTTCAGAAAGATTCGCATCAGTATTTACAGAATGTTGATGCTTTTGTATTAAAGAAGTCAAAAATTCTTGCTTCGTAATATTTAGCCAATTTTCCGGGGAATAAGGGAAATTTATGTGAATACTTATGAGACCTTTTATTTGAAGTTTGCGCCAAGTCTTTTGTGCTGCGTTGTAAGGATCGTAGCAAGGGTTTTTCGAGTTGCTATCACTTGAAAATAAAATATGTGCAGCGTCCGTCAACTCATCCAAAACACTGGCGCTTTTCGCTTTCTGAATTAAATATTTGTGATTTGATAGACCAATGAAAACCATCATTTTTTCGGCATCGTTCTGAAAGCTTTCGAGCTTCCCAATAAAATCGTATTTTATCAGACACGGCTTACAATGAGTATACATAGGCATAAAGTGACCATCTGTGTTAAGTCCATTCGTGATTGTCTTCACGAAATAGGTTACAAATTCGGCAAACGTGACATTATTGTAGCATTTTCTTTGAGGTTGATTGTTTGCGTTTGAAACTTTCCGTAGAATCAACTGCCAACGACTGCTCCTTGCAAACAACTTGTCGACGAATGCAGATAACAATCGTGAATAGGGTTCACGGACGAAAATTATTTTTTTGTAGTTCTTCAAAATATTTTCTATTTGTCTGAACGACATCTGGGAGAATCTTTCATTTGGTAACCCGTGGGCGTCCCCTAGTGTGATTTCGAATGGGTCTTTTAGATTGTGTTTATTGTTGCTAAAGAAATACAACAGTCTTTTGAAGAAGGAGCAGCCAACCTTTTCTATGAGACAATTAATGAACTCATGGCGCGTATTGACATATATATGACTGTGAAAAATGAACTTGTTGTTATATCCGTAGTATTTACTAGTGTCGTTCTGGCATACTGCATAAATGTTTTCTTTCAGCTCTCTTTGACGGTCTGCATTATTCTGTTGCATCACCTAAAAAAAACATATTTTATAATAATAATAATGATGATCTTAAATTTTGGAACAGGCCAGTAATTTCGAGGGAAGGGGTTAGCTGATTACATCGACCCCAGCGCTCAACTGGTACTTATTTTAGCGACCCCAAAAGGATGAAATCAAAGTCGACTCGTTTGTGAATGCTGATTATGGTTATGCTTTTGTATGTGTGTCTCTGTGTATGTGTAAACAAGTTTAAATCTAAGTCAGAATAATAGAATTTTGGCACAGAAAATTGAAAATGTACGGTTATGAAGGTCATCCCTATACAGAATAATGAAGCCTGGAGAAAGCCAATTTTAAATTTGGACAACAGACAGGTACTTTCATACAATTCACTGTTATCTAAAATAATTTAAGTTAACAGCACTGTTAAATATTGTAAATAGATGTACTCCATAAGTTTGAAACACTTTTCTCCATACGACTATTTGATCGATATAGTGGAATACTCGATTCCTCACACGTTATTTTTTAACGGGTTGATCGAGCAGAGTATTCAACCACTACGATCAAATAGTCCTATGGCGCAAAGTGTTCCAAGCTTATGGAGTATTTGTATCTACAATATGTTCTGTTATGTTTGCGAAGGATAGTTAACGATTCCCTATAGCACAATTTACAAATACCGATATTTGCATTGTATAAGGGATTCTGACTTACGATGGATTAGGATAGGGTATAGGGAACATTTTGGGATTTGAGGTTTTGTACATATGTTGCTAAGGAGGTAAATAATTTAAATTTTCGATTGTCGTTTGTACTCTGTTGGATCCATTAATATAAACATCTATATATTTATACTTAGATATTCATCGTCTGAAATTCCCTACTTTTGTTTTCTCTCGTTTTGCATGTATACATATATACAGATTTTGTATCTCATACCCAGACTATTATAGTTAATATATCTAATTTGTTTTTCCGCCTAATTGCTTCTATATCCGTTCAAGTGATGCAATTGTGGCATCTTGGGCAAGTGTCTTCTGCTATAGCCCCGGGCCGACCAATGCCTTGTGAGTGGATATGGCAGACGGAAACTGAAAGAAGCCTGTCGTATATATGTATATGTATATGTATATGTATGTGTGTGTTTGTGTCTGTGTTTGTCCCCCTAGCATTGCTTGACAACCGATGCTGGTGTGTTTACGTCCCCGTAACTTAGCGGTTCGGCAACAGAGACCGATAGAATAAGTACTAGGCTTACAAAGAATAAGTCCTAGGGTTGATTTGCTCGACTAAAGGCGGTGCTCCAGCATGGCCACAGTCAAATGACTGAAACAACTAAAAGAGTAAAAGAGTATATATATGTGTGTGTGTGTGTGTGTGTGTGTGTACTTGAAAATGGATGCGTGTGTTCAATCATATAATAATATAAATAATATATAAATATAAATGAATACATACATGCATATATGTACATAAATATATGATAAACCCATTGGGTTATTTAGGAAAACTTTATCCAAAAACCTGAAAGCGTAGCCTGTATTGTCTCTGTATGGAAAGATAGTTGCTCATCTGCTACTCATTATAAAGTGAAAGAAAATAGAATGCTATGATTTCTTAATGACTTTATATATATATTATATATACTTTATGCACTTAATACACACCACTCATATAATACTGATAAAATAAACATTCACTCTTATTTTTCCATTTTTTCCATAATCGAAAAAGAAATATCCTCTACATATGATACAACCTTTATTTAAATTGCATTTATCTGCTACGTAAATAAACGTGAATATTTCACGGAATTGCACTTATGTGCATGCATTAAGGGGTGGGTGATACAAAAACAAAACTTAGTTCAATTTTAAAATGCACTTTTCACTATCGAGTCCCCACCACCACCATCTTGAGTGCTACCATCTCCATCCCCACTACCGCCACCACTACCATCATCATCCCTCTCTCTCCCTCTCTCTCAATCACTCTCTCTCCCATTCTCTCCCTCTCTCTCTCTCCCTCTCTCTCTCTCTCGCTCTTCACCTTATCCTCTTTTTCGCTCTCCTTTTTCTTCCTCCTCTCTTTCTTTTCAACTAGTAATGTGAAAGCTTTACAATTTTCTTTTTCCCTCTTTTTTCTCCAATCACGTGAAAGCGTTACCGACGGTCTAAGTAACGCAATGACAAGCAGAATTATCATACGATTACGTATGTGTGTGTGTGTGCCATATGCACTTATGCGATCATGTGAGCGTCTATATGTGTGTGGGGAGGGTGTGTGGATGCATGTATATTTTTGTATTTATTCTAAGAACCTTAAATGTAAATCTTTTAGAATGTTCGATTTAGAAGATAAGAGTCAGTTGCTGTGTTCTGTCTTGGAATACCCCAACATTTTCGTATTTTCAGGTTTCTTTCATATGAATCACTTATTAGATTGGACAGTCAACACCTAATAAAACAGATCCGGAATTTTTTTCACGTAATTTGACCAGCTCATGTTTTCTGGATACAACTTGTTTTCATATAGAAAATAAAAGCGATCATTTATTTCAGTTTTGGAATTTGTTCAATATGAATTATTTATAAATGCATGAATGAGTAATTGCCTTTAATAAGTTACTGAAATTAATCGATTATGTATTTAAATTGATAAAAGGAACTTAATTTCTTTTAAAATGTGTTAAAGTATACGTGCAGAGTCCACTGGTGGTGTTCTGTCATGGCGACATTGTATTATTTTTGATATTTTAAAAGTGTTCTTTCAGATAGTTTAGTGAGTGGAGGTGTGTGTATGTGTGTATGTCTATGCGCGTGAACGCTTATGTGTGTACGTGTGTGTATCTGCATGTGTGTGCGTGTACATATATAATTAGTTTGTAGGTTTGTGAGGATAGGTTAAAAAATGGAGATACACGTATGTATACATGTATGCATATTCACGTATTCATTTAGACATCGTCAAAGTTAAAATACGTAATGGGGCCTGTTGAGATGCGTTTATCGGAATCAAATATGATGTCCGGTTTGAACGGATAATCCCATAATTCACATTCAGTGCTGAATAGTTTTGCGAGATCTTCCAAGTCTTTCTGCGGTACTGAATAATACGCTTCCAAATATGAAAATTTCCGTGCTTTATGACAATCTGGTTCACTAGAAGATTTCTTGTTGTATTTCGTTAAAATTGAAAGAAACTGAGTTTTGTTAAGGGACAATAATTCTTTTTTTGTTATTGTCAAATTAAATTTGTAACTGATAAGTCCTTTGATTTGAAGTTTGCGCCACAAACGCCGCGTGATGTTATGTATATCGAAGCATGGGTTTTCGTTAAAACGTTTATTATTTTTAACGCTAAATACTATATCGGCAACGTCCTTGAGTTCATCTTTGATACTTCCAGTTTCTATCTCATCCAAGGTAGATTGGTATTTTACATGAAGCTCACTGAACAAAGTTGCTGCGTCTGTTTTGAAATTTTCAAGCTTTCCAATGAAATCATATTTCGCTGAACACGGATTACTCAAGAAGTGTATCGGCATAAAATGACTATCTACGGATTTACCTTCAGATATTTCAGACACAAGAAAACGTACAACGTCAGTAAATCTAGTGTCAGTGCCACATTTCTTTGATTTGTCTGGAGCTGAAGGTCTAACTTTGTTAATTATACGCTTAGACAAAAAATCCCAATAGTCGTAACGCGAGAAAATCTTATCGACGTAACCAGAGAATAAACGCTTGTAAGGATCGCGGACAAATAAAGCGAATTTATATTCTCTTTGAACTTCTTCCAGTTGTTTTGCCGTTAACTTGTTGGTAGTGTTCAATGGAAGCACGTGGGCATCATATAACGAATAAATAAAGGGGCTGGAAATAGATTTATTACTGCCAATGAAATACAAGAAACGCTTTAAAAACGAACAACCGGTTTTAGGGAGGACACACGTGACAAATTTGTACTTCGATATGATGATAGACGATTGCAAATAAGTATTGTTTCTGTAGCCATTGTAACGGGAGAAATCTTTTGAGCACAGACTCTGAACGTTCTCTTTTATATCGATAGGAGCCGGAGTCGATTCAACTGACACAACGATCGAAGATTTCGTCTGAAAATTAAAAGCAGAAAATATATATATATATATATATATAATATAAGCATATTAATAGATGTTTGATAATGCAAGTACATATACAAATGGTGGCTCAAAAAACTTTTCATATAATGTGTGTGTCTGTGTGTATGTGCGTGCACGTGTGTGCGTGTGTGCGTGCATGAGTATGTATATATATATACACGCATATATATGTGTGTGTATATATATACATATATATATATATACACACACACTATGTGTGTATATGTGTGTGTGTATGTGCGTGCGTGCATATATCCGATAACGGAATACATCAAATTTATTACACTAGCAGAGAATCTTGGATTTGGTCATTCACCCGTTCATCGACACCTACATGCCATCGTAAAAATCTGAAAATTGAGTCAATGTGTTCCTCACAAATTTCCCGAGTCTAATCGCTCTCAGAGAGTGAATCTGTGCTCTTCTTTGTTGTCACGTCTCACGAATGAACCTTTTTTGGACAGAATAGTGACTGGTGACGGGAAATGAGTTCTCTATAAAAATGTCAAGCACTGGAGACAGTGGGTAGGGAAAGGAGAAACACCGGCATCCCAGGCTAAAGATGGTCTTCACCCACCTAAGATGTTATCTGTTTGGTGGGATATGAAGAGTTACGTCCACTTTGACCTTTTAAACTCAAACCAAACGGTGACAAAGGAGATCTCTGTGAGCAGCTTGAGCGGCTTAAGTCAGCGCTAGAAGCAAAACCACTAACTTTGATTTCAAGACGAAGGGTGTTCTTCCATCAGTATAATGCTTAACCACATACAGCGCGGATGACATTTCAAAAGCTGAAGCAGTTTGAATGGGAAACGATGCCCCACCCACCATATTCGCCGGACATTGCCCCAACTGATTATTATTTATTCTGCAGACTTCAAAACCATTTGGACAGAAAAAAATATGAACTCTGTAGACTAGGTCAGAACATTACTGGAGGAGTATTTTCCGTCGCGGACAAGTGAATTTTGGAAGAGGAGCCTTGCAAGTCTACCAGGCAGATGACAGAGCATTGCAGAAAATGAAGGAGTGTATATTTTAGATTAAAAGGAACTTTGTTTATCTTAATTTTGAAAACGAAGTATAAAAACAGCATTATTTATGGAATGACCCAATACTGTATATATTCATCTGTCTAACTTGCTTATCCATACATTTACTTCTATAGCCACACAAGTTTAGATCTTTTGAGTACTACTAAGTGTATTCCAAACGGAGAGTATCTGATTCTCATCTATGAACTATATATGTGTGTGTGTGTATATACAAATATATATATATATATATATATATATATACATATATATGTAAATATGTGGCAATTATTTGGTAGCCATGATAAAACTCCGAGTTTCGGATGCCGAGGTGGAAATCCACGCCGCCATCTCTCCAGTAATCCGGCCATCGGAAAAATGTTATGAAAAATGAGTTATACAAAGGGAAATTACTGGGTGATTGACCGTTATTAAGACAAAAGAGCTATTTGAATGACCGCTAAGTGAGGGGAGGGAGTAAAAATAAGGGGGTAAAAAGCTCATAGTATTCGCGTAAGCGCGTATGTTCATACCTACACATGCGCACCCGCACACCCACGTGCGTGCGCGAATACTATGAACTTTTTTACTTACTTTTACTTCCTCCCTTCACTTATCGGTCATTTAAATAGCTCTTTTACTTGTTTCAGTCATTTGACTGTGGCCATGCTGGAGCACCGCTTTTTTGTTGAACAAATCGACTCCAGGACTTATTCGTTTGTAAGCCTAGTACTTATTCTATCGATATCTTTGACGAACCACTAGTTACGGGGACGCAAATACACCAGCATCGGTTGTCAAGCGATGTTGGGGGGGACAAACACAGATACACAAGCATACACACACATATACATATACATTTATATACATATATACGACGGGTTTCTTTCAGTTCCGTCTACCAAATCCACTCACAAGGCTTTGGTCGGCCCGAGGCTATAGTAGAAGACACTTGGCCAAGGTGCCACGCAGTGGAACTGAACCCGGAACCACACAGCCACTCCTACGCCTATAGTAAGCAGGAATTTGACAAAATTAAGGACATAAGGAAGTTGACAAATTAAGTAAATAGGAATTTCACAAATTAAGTAAATAAGGAGTTTGAGGAATTAAGTATATAACGAATTTGAGAAATTAAGTAAATAAGGGATTTGAAAAATTAATTGAATAAGGAATTTGACAAATTTAGTAAAGAAGGAATTTGAGAAATCAAGTAGATAAGGAACTTGACAAATTAAGTAAATACAGAATTTAAGAAATTAAATAAGGTATTTCACAAATTAAGTAAATAAGGAATTTGAGAAATTAAGTACATAAGGAATTTGAGAATTTAAATAAATAAGGAATTTGAGAAATTAAGTAAATACGGAATTTGACAAAATTAAGGAAATAAGAAATTTGACAAATTAAGTAAAGAGGAAGTTCACAAATTAAGCAAATAAAGAATTTGACAAATTAAGTTAATAAGGAATTTGACAAAATTAAGAAAATAAGGATGTTGACAAAATTAAGTAAACATAAATTTGACAAATTAAGTAAATAATGTATTTGACAAATCAAGTAAATACGGAATTTGACAAATTAAGTAAACAGGAATTTGACAAATCAAGTAAATAGGAAACTGACAAATTAAGTAAATAAGGAAGTTGATGAATCAAGTTAATAGGGAATTTGGTAAATTAAGTAAATAAGTAATTTGACAAATTGAATAAATAGTAATTTGACAAATTAAGTACCTTACCGTACCTTACCTTACACCTGTATACTGTCTCCTTAATTTTGCAGTTAGATTCAAGCGAACATAATCTATTGGTTGCATAATCACATTCTTTATCTCTAACTCTATTTTTTATATATTCTTTTCCTCCCAGATTATTTATATTCTTATGTTTGCTCCGTATATCTTCTAATTTAAATTCCCTTTTTAATTTTCATAAATTTTAATATCACATTCCAATATATTATTATTCACAATATCTTTATGATTTTTGTCTGAAGTCTTTCAATATAATGTCTGGCCTGTTCGCATCTATCTTTCTGTCAGTTTGAACGGTGAAGTTCCTGAGGTGTGAGATGTGATCATTTTCAAGCACTGGAGATGGTTTGTGTTCCCACCAGTTTTATCATGGGACACGTCTAGGTTTTTGCAAATTACCCAGTGAATATATTGTACTGTTCTATCATGCCTGTTGAGATACTCTATAGGCACAAAAAGACTGCATCTGGAGATATGATAAATAGTTTCATTTTGTTGTTGAGATACACGACATGTTGGGCTACTGTCGTGATTTAATATGTTGGCCTGTAGTTCCTTCTAGATAGGAATTGATCTTGGGCTGCTATGATAAACCCTTCTGTTTCTGATTTTAAGCCAGAAGACACTAACCATTGGTGGGTAAGGGCTTTGTCGACATCGGCATTATTAGCTCTCTTTTGGGTATTTGCCATTGAGAGGTTTTTCTTGCCATTTATCAGTAAGAATTTCTAAGGCAGCAGTAGTAGCACGGGTTTTAATACTCTTAGCTTTTTCTGTGCTTGTTGTTTGTAGTACGTCTAATTCTGGGATTTGTCGTATTTGGAATTCCACTTAGATATTCCTTTGCCTGTTGTGTTACTAAGTGGGACGCTTCCTTGTTTTCATGCTTTAAGACAAGTTTTAACATCCAGTCATCAGAGTTTTTCGGGTAGGTGTTTTAGCCAGCTGTGGCAATCTTCATTGTTAATTCCAGTTGTAAAAGTCCACGGCCACCCTCTTTTCTTGGCAGGTAAAGTCGTTCTATATCTGCTTTGGGTGGTGCATTCTATGCATTGTCAGCAATTTTCGTATTTTCTGTAAAGCTTACATATTTCAGTAATTGACCAGTTAATGATATTGAAACTGTATGTTACGACCGGTATGGCTAAAGTATTAATCGCTCTGATCATGTTTCTTGCATTCAGCTGTCTTGAACATTGCCCTTACCCTGCGATAACATTCTCTTCTGATCGTTTCCCTCGTCATTGAATGTTAGATTCCATCCCCTAAAATACCCCTAGGTATTTGTAGCTCTCCGCTGGTTCTAACTCCTTTATGACATTCTGCTGGTCATGATTAACGTTGGATGTTATCACTGAATTGTTTAACAATTGCTAATAAGCCCTGTAGTTGTTGGTCATTTTTTGCAGAGAGCTTTAAATCATCCATGTAAAAGAGATGATTTATATTTTATCAAACACTAGCAGTATTGCCCGGCTCGTGCGCTCGTGCGTTCTATGCACGCGCGAATTAAGCTAAACTTGGATGAAGTTCAATCAAAATTCAATTATTTTGGTTTTAGAATCAAGCATTTAATGCCCTCTATTTTTGCGCTTATGTGTTCCATTTCCTCAATAGGAAAACGAAGAAGCGTTTCATAAACTTTTGTTGATCAAATAATTGCATTGTTGAATTATTCTTTTAGATCAGTATTTCTCAACGGGGATTTCAGGGGATTTCAGGGAGTCGCTGGCGATATATCGTGATGATCAAATATCCGGCCAGTCATCCATGTAAAAGAGATGATTTATATTTTATCAAACACTAGCAGTATTGCCCGGCTCGTGCGCTCGTGCGTTCTATGCACGCGCGAATTAAGCTAAACTTGGATGAAGTTCAATCAAAATTCAATTATTTTGGTTTTAAAATCAAGCATTTAATGCCCTCTATTTTTGCGCTTATGTGTTCCATTTCCTCAATAGGAAAACGAAGAAGCGTTTCACAAATTTTTGTTGATCAAATAATTGCATTGTTGAATTATTCTTTTAGATCAGTATTTCTCAACGGGGATTTCAGGGGGTTTCAGGGAATCGCTGGCGATATATCGTGATGATCAAATATCCGGCCAGCTAAAATTTGGTTAAAGTGATTCAAACTGCAGACTCAACGCAAAATGGTCACATTTAATTCAAAGCGTTAAAAATGTTATGAAAACAATTGGTATGTGTTCACAAAGTCCAAACGATTAATACGAAAAAACCCTCCAGGCTACATCCCGAAAATTAATTTTATTGCCGAATTTCTACAATGTTTACGGCGATTCGTTTTTATATCTTGATTTTTTTTATTTTTCATGCAATTTACGCATGCTTGCACGCGTGGTGAACACAGTTCACGTCAAACAGCTTACTGAGTAAAGTTCCCTATTCAATGCATGGGATAAGGCCTAAACAAACACATTATCGATTTTTGCACTTGCGAGATGAATTTCGGAACAGAAATAGCGCAGTTCAATATTCATTCGCCTAAACTTTAAGTGACCCATTTTTGGTGGTTCTACGATTTGTTGGCTAGGAGGAGATGTGCCGGGAAGTTAAACACACAGACACACACACAGATATACACACAAACACACAAGTTGAGTTTTATATATATAGATTTTGTAGCCATATTGAACATCATCGAACAATTTCGAGAGAGTTATTAAGGTTAGACAAAAGAAGAGTAGTGATAGAGAGTCACCCTGGAAAATGCCACATGAAATTCTTACATTTCCAACATTAAGAGATTCATTGTCACTGTTCAAAGTCAGTGTGGTTCTCCATGACCTCGCACTTACAGACAAGACGTTTCGCAGAGTAGGCGTTATTTTATACATTTCCAAACATTTCTTAATCCAGCTATATGTTAGACTATCAAAAACTTATTTTATAGTCTACCCAGGCTTTCAATAAGCTTTTGTGACGTTAGGGACAATCTTCCAAGATCATCTTATTGATGAGTAGCTGATCTTTACAACCATAGTACCCACGTTTACATCCTTTTTGCTCATTAGGGAATATGCCACTTCCTATTAAAAAACTATAGGTACATTCAGTCATGACAGATCTTAGTATTTTATACACTGTTGTTAAGCAGATTAGGGGTCAAAAAATTTTTTGGTTCATTTCTTTCTTCATTTTTTGGGAAGTAAGAATGTAACACCATTCACTATCCACGAGGGAATTATACTCGTTTGTTGCAAAACATTGTTATAAAGTGTTGTTAGCAGTTGATGACTCTCTGGGAAGGTATTCAACCAGAAGTTAGGAATTTTATCCTTTCCTGGAGACTTCCATTTGCATGACTTCCTGAAAGCAGATCTTACATCCTCTACCTTGATACCTTCCCACTTTTGCTCTTCTAAGGAGTCTAAGTCAGTAGATAGTCTATCAATCCAAGGGGCCTTTTTATTGTGTGATATTTCTTCTGCCCAAATTTTATTCCAGACTTCCTGCACTTCTTTTTGATGGGATAGACTTTACTGTGAATAGTATTTTCCCTATCAGTAAAAAGTTTGGGGTTTATTTTTGAACATGTTGTCCTTGAAGAAACTAAAGCGCTTTTCATACCGTGCTATGTGGGCAGCTTTAGCACATACCTTTTGCTTGATAGTTTCTATGGTGGTATCGATGGAAGGAATTCCAACCACGTTTCGTGGTTCGCTAGCTCAACAGCTCCTTTATAAGATCCAATGGCTAAAGACATCATTAGGAGGAACCACGCCCGGTTTCGAGTCCTACTCCTCTACCATTTTCGACGTGGCGGAACCTCACTTTCGGAGGTGTCTTCAGCTCTGGTGTTGAGTGCGTTTCTTCTTTCTCCTTTTTTTTCCTTCTGTTCTTTGGTTTCTTCGATGCAGCGTCGACGAATGTCAGCGGATGACTGACCATCCTGCCAAATTTCCCCTTAAATACTCGCCAGTAGACACCAGTAGCCAGCACAAGCTAACTATCACATGACACTGTCTAAGTTTCAACTGACCAATGGAGGTGAAGGGCGCGTAGTTTTAGTCCGCGCCCTCTCTAAACCTGCTTTCTAATAGTGTCGTGTTAATTTCAGTTTGTAATTTTTTCAAGACTTATACACGCCCTGATACCGTCGGTATCTACATATCAAATTTGAGCGCAATCGGATGGAGGATGCCCGAGATCCTAGAAGACACACACACAGACAGACAGAACGGATTTTATATAATAGATATATATATAAAGAGAGGGAGGAATAGCTTCAGTTATTTCCGTGCTGGTCGAAAAACATAGATGATTTAACGAAAACACCTATAATTCACCTTGATACGAATACAAGCTCAGTGATAGTGCTGAGGAAGGTACACTTGATAAGTTTAAATTAAATTATTTTTTGAAAAATTGATTTATTTAATTTCCAAGTTAAACCCGAAACTATAGTACACGATTAACTAACAGTAATTTTGTTAAAAAATTGTTTTGTTCGTCTCGCCCCCTACTTTGAAGGGGGTTAAATGACGAATTGTTATGTGCTGTAGTTTTTTTTTTTTTTTTTATAACAGCAGTCCCGAAACGGAAAATGACACAGAAGACGTAGACATGCATGTCCTCCATCAGTTTTCAGGCAAAAATAATCACAATTTCATGCTATTACCGATAAACTTGTTCATTTTGGTGGCGTCAATATGTATACATCCATCCATCCATCCATCCATCCATCCATCCATACATACATACATACATACATACATACATACATACATACATACATACATACATGCATGCATACATACATGCATGCATGCATGCATACATACATACATACATACATACATACATACATACATACATACATACATACATACATACATACATGCGTCCAAACAAAAACACCCTGTTGTTGCTAAAATTCCAATGAAAGTGCCTTGGATCTAGGTTAGAAACCGGTGCTTTCTCTATTGGCAAGAAATCTTAAAATAAACTGAATAATGACATACATACATACACACCTACACATACATACATACATACACACATGCATACTTACGTGCATATCTTTTACTTGTTTCAGTCGTTGGACTATAGACATGCTGGGGCACCTCACTTTGTATATGTGTGTATGTATGTAGATAGATAGATAGATAGATAGATAGATAGATAGATAGATAGATAGATAGATAGATAGATAGATAGATAGATAGATAGATAGATAGATAAGTTTCTTTATTGGCCACACAGGGCTGCACACGGATAGATAGATAGATAGATAGATAGATAGATAGATAGATAGATAGATAGATAGATAGATAGATAGATAGATAGATAGATAGATAGATAGATAGATAGATAGATTATGTCATAAGAATTTAGAAAATTCAACTGACGTGAAGCAAATCATTTTAAAAATGGAACGCGTAGATAAAGCTATAAATGAAAGTATGTAGTAGTGTGTGTGTGGGGGGGGGGGTTAGATCAGACGAATAAGAGAGTATTGCTCAGTACAAGTTGCAGAAGATATGGGTTAATTTCCATTCATTCAAACTGAAACTGAAGCTTTGTCTCGTTACTAGAGTTTCACACCTGAAGAACATAGTAACGCGGAAATCGAGTCGTGAAGCAAATATTCAGTTTCAGTAAAAGAAAATGCATATATGTGTGTGCATATGAGTATATAGGCAGTTTTTTTTTTTTTTTTTAAATTATAAAGAATATAAAACATGACAGCGTTTACACTAAAGACGGTGTCAAAACAAAATATAAAGGCAATTATATAAGCCTGTTGCAAGGAGGAAAAGGAGTGCCGAAAACATATATCTGAACATAAACAATAAAGAGGTGTAGGTGGGTAAAAGGTTCTACGGGTTGATAGGCAGGGAGAATTAGCAAAAATTAATGAAGGGATTATTGCTGGAAGCTGGAAGGAAACTAACTTCAAGGTACTGGTATATGCGTATGTGCAGCATAAGGGTAACTATTGTGCAATTGTGGAATCTTCAAGCGGAAATATAAATACTAACCGTTCAGAAATATAAATCTTCTCTTGATTTTTTTTCTCTTCAAATTTCAAATGATTCACCGGCTTCATTTTCCTTTTCTTAATCATTCTTATTTTTAGGGCTTATTTTCCTTAAATTTCTTCTCTGTCTGGACCAATTCTCGATGTTGAAGAATTTAAAAGAAAAGTAGCTACAGTATTTACTATAAATTCTTTCTTCTGACCAGAAAATCAACAGAGATTTCTCTATTTTTTTCACCTTTTTTTATTCGTTCAATTTATTTTTTCAATTGAAGACCATCTTTAAAAAATTCCTCTCGTCATTTTCTTTAATAATTTTATTTTTAAAATGACACATTCTAGTTAAATACAAATGTAACCGTGGTTTCTGATATTAATATAAGACCATAAACTATCGAGAGTTGGTATGGTGGGTTTAACTGGTTGCAGTACATGACTGGTACTGTGTCGTATACACTCTTTCACAGATGGATAAAATTCCCAAAACAGAGAACTGCAAATGATACAACTAAATACTGTAAGATATTTTGTGGGTTCTAAGCCTTCATTTATTGTAATGTGTGGTCACATCTGTTACATGGGTTTCCTTTTTGTTTTTCAAGGGTTTATGTGTTTTGTATGTAATGAGGTCTGTTGTGATGTTTTCCTCTTTCGTGAATGTAGGGTTTATCGTTATTGTATATGAGCTTACCAAAATATTTTTAAAAAATAGAAAGTGTTGGAATGGGGTAATTCGGCTATTATAGCAGACAGCAAAAAGAGGAAAACAAACCTTAGTATCTCATGAATTAGTTAACAGAAAACATCTGGACAATAAAAACACACCATATACATAAATATAAATCATATCACAGATGGGCTGAGGTTCACTACAGCTGTTTCAGACGTGTTCTTTATTGATGAACAAAACAATTATGTCAATTAAAAAAGACGTTTTCTTCAAGCGAATTAAGAGTAAAATTTAACATTTACGATTTTTCAGTGTCATATCAGCGTTGTTATATCAAAATTCAAAATGTAAAGTAACCATATTACTAAATAATAAATATAAAATAATTACAATCAGACCTATACCCAATTCAGGCAGACACCTTATCTCCTCTACGCTTTTGCCAAGCTTTGATCTCATTAATAAACTTGCTGAATGAAAATAGATACATATAGTTATATATGGAAATGAAAATTTATCAGTATAAAAATGTGTATTGTTTTATTTGCTTCAGTCATTTTGACTGCAGCCATGCTGGAGCACTGCCTTTAGTCGAACAAATCAACCCCAGGACATATTCTTTGTAATAAGTCCTGTACTTATTCTATCGGTCTCCTTTCTACAACGCTAAGTTACAGGGACATAAACACACCAGCATCGGTTGTCAAGCGATGATGGGACAAACACAGACGTACACATACACACACACAGGTCTTCTTTCAGTTTCTGTCTATCAAATCCACTCACAAGGCTTTGGTCGTCTCGAGGCTATAGTAGAAGACACTTGCCAAAGGTGCCACGCAGTGGGACTGAACCCGGAACCATGTGGTTGCCAATGTCCATAATAATAGAAGAGTAACATAACCTAATTACATAATAATGGATTATAAAGTGACCTACGTGGATAATAATCCTTTCTACTATAGGTACAAGGGCTGGAATTTGTGGGTTGGGGGACTAGTCGATTACATCGACCTCAGTGTTTCACTGGTTACTTAATTTGAAAGGCAAAGTCGACCTCGGCTAAATTTGAACTCAGAACGTAGCGACGGGCGAAATAACGCTAAGCATTTCGACCGGCGTGCTAGCGATTCTCGCCGTCTTGCCGGACCGGGCTGTGTATTGTGCTCTTGAGCAAGACACTTTATTTCACCTTGCTCAAGTTCACACAGCTGTAGAAATGAGTTGCGACGTCACAGGTGCCAAGCTGTATCGGCTGTTGCCTTTCCCTTGGATAACACTGGTGGCGTGGAGAGGGGGCGGTATGCATGGGCGACTGCTGGTCTACCATAAACAACCTTGCCCGGACTTGTGCCTGGGAGGGTAACATTCTAGGTGCAATCCCATGGTCTTTGTCGAGACCGAAGGGGGTATCAGAATTATTTTAGTGAACTGAAATTTGGAAAATGAAAGGCAAGTTCGAGGTTTTAACGTTGTTCTTTGTTTGCTTGTCGGTTTGTTTTCTATTTTTCTCAGTTTGAGAACATTAAACTAAGCAACCTACCGCATATTAATTCATGGTTCAACCACTGACACAATACTGTTACTGATCAATAGGATTGAATAGAAGATTTACTCACCTCTTCTGAAGGTCTTTTGGTGTTCGCAAATTTTTCTGAAGAAGGGGAAAACAAGAAGAAGAAGAAAAAGAGAAATTAAAGGTGAGTCACATGAAAATAACAGCAACATTAAATTCATTCACTCTATAATACAATAAGTAACATGCCACAGACTGTATGAATTCATTAACTTCTACATTTATTGCAAAACAAGGGGGAGACGAGGTTTCGATCTGCTTTATCTCCTTCACCTTCATTTTACATGGGACCACTCTTGATAATCCTCACAGTTATACAAATTATACACTTTCTTTCTCTCGGTAGAGCCTGTCTTTGATGAGGAGGCTTTCTAACACCGAAATAAACCTGACACCGTCTCCCTTAGATGCATAAATATTTAAAATAAACATTAGGCCATTGAACAACTTGTAATAACTTAACCAACATCAACTTATATGTAAAACATGTTAGCTCTTTGGTGCTCACTATATTCAATATGTTCATAGTACTTTCACTATTATTCGTCATATAATTGGTATTTCTCAGTAACTGACTTCATCGTTGATATATATATAATTTAAAATTAAATTAATCAAAGGACATACTATATATGTCTACTTGCTGGAAATAACAGTCAAAACTCTTATTTAAATTGCCAAAATACACTGATAATAACTATTATCAGTGTATTTTGGCGATATAAATAATAGATTTGACTGTTATTTCCAGGAGGTAGACATACTTAGTATGTCCTTTGATTAATTTTAATCCTTCAACTATTTAATGCTTTTTGGGGGCCTGCAATCACCTATATTATTGTTTCTGTTATTGCCATTTTTAAACTGTTACAGTAGATAATAATAGAGTCAATGATATCTTCGCAAATTATTTTCCCGTGTATTATGTTTTTTCTTATGAATTATTTGTTCCGTATTGAAATATATATATATATGTATATATATATATATATATATATATATATATATATATATATATATTATATATATATATATTATATATATATATATATATTATATATATATATATGTATATAAAACCAAGAGGCTCTGTAACTGGAAGAAATTCGAAGAAGTTATCGTCCATGCATTACACCCAAGACATACAGCATTGATGGTGATACCCTTGTAACTGATCTAGAAACTTCAGGATGGAAAAGCACCTGGAAGAAACTTCCACCGACCATGTTTTATCAACCTGTACCAGCAAGCTCTCAGTGAACAACTTGTACCAGCAAGTCTTCAGTAGCATACTGAGACAAACTAGATACCTGTAACTTTCTTCAACAGTCAAGTCATTGATGGAGGTATTGCTAGTCTGGTTTACAGTTTTCCTTTTTTTCACAACCATATAGTAACTTTTCAGAATTTTTCATTTAAGTATATATGAGCATTCTAAATATGCAAGTATATGCATGATGAGAATACATACATAAAACAAAACATACAAATCTGCACATGTACATATATATACATGCATGTATACATAAATATGTACATACAAGCATGCATACATACGTAAGACTCGAAAAGTACTAAAAAACACACATAATTTCCACATAAACAGTGACGTAGACCGCCTCTGCCTAAAACGAAATCAAGGTGGCAGAGGCTTAACATCGATCCAAAATGCCTTTGAATGTGGCATCATATCCCTTCAACAACATCTTTTAACCACCAAGTGTCGAAGTGCATCCCTTGACTAAGTTTGAATACATCATAAGACTCGGAAGGCAGCTCCATAAGCAACCATCTTTGTCTGATAAACTAGAATACAAGCCCAAAGAAGTCGTACGACTCTACCGTATCACTAGATGAAAAGATAAGCCTATATTGGCAGAAGACTATGCATGGCTATGTTAGTAGAAGCTCCGTGATGATAGTAACATCGAACATCAAAGCAGTTTATCATGGACCAATAGCTGGATTATTACCTCTCACTTTGAAGGGTATGCGTCTGCAATCCAGGAACAGGAAATATCAACCAAGTACCTGATGCGCAAGAGGGATAGAGATGCAGGAAAAGCAGTAAAATGTAACAACCAATGCAGACTTTGTGGAGTTCACACTGAAGATAAGCATTTGTCCGAAGATGTCATCACAATATTATCTACTGATGAGACATGATGTTGTAGCTAGGACACTCTATAATGAAATCCGTCGGAAGGATAATCCCGAGGACATAGAAATGAGAACCGACAATATGGTAGAGGCAATGACCACACATGATATAAAAGAATACTGCTAGAATGTTAACATAAAGCTGAAGATCAGTGAAAAAGAGAACACCTATGCTGAACTATAGAGGAATCTCCAGTTACTCTATCCAGATTACAAGTTCAGGTTTATTGAGGCCCTGGGATATGTAACACACTGCCTAAATACTAATCTTGAGGAAAACCAGAAATGAGAAAGCTAATTCAAAGACTACAGATCCAATCCATCACTGGAACTGTAAAAATCTGTAAAACCTTCCAGAAGTTTATCATTTAAATATATATGAGCATGTTTACATATGCAATTATGTGTATGAGAATACATACATAAAGCATACAAATCTGCACATACATACATACATACATGCATTCATACATACATATATACATACATACATACATACATACATACATACATACATGCATTCATACATACATACATACATACATACATACATACATACATACATACATACATACATACATACATGCATTCATACATACATACATACATTACATACATACATACATACATACATACATACATACATACATACATACATACATACGAAAATACCTTGTGGTTGGTGTTGAAATTCCAATGAAGGAGCTTTGGATCTAACTTAGAAACCGGTTCTTTCTCTTTTTGGCAAGAAATCTTGAAATAAACTGAATAATGTCGTACATGCATGTATGCATACATTGGGGAAAAAAACATTTATTGATAACTGAAGAGAAAAATACAGTTCTTATATCCTGGATACAGATTTTCATTTGTCCATTTGTTCATAGGTGCACTGGGCTACGTAACAACATAGGCCCTTACAAATTTGAAAGTGGCATAGGCCCTTACAAATTTGAAAGTGGCATAGGCCGCTTACAAATGCTTGTGTTCTCCAAAAGAAAAAAAAAAGAAGACTGGTTCTTATTCTTCGGATACACTCGGTCAGTTAAGCGGTGAAAATTTGTAAGATATTTCAAAGATTCTTCATTTGAAACCCCTGGGTGAATATATGCACACAATTACATTTACATATCGAGTACATATACAACCACACACATAAAGTAATGAAATATAGACACTTTTATTGTAGTATGTACACTCTCGAATGCAAGGTTAATCAAACGCACAAACATAGATACACCATTCATGTATATGCGCACACATCATCCAATTCAGCTAATCGCACGCCTCAAGAGGTGTATTGTCATGACTCAAATATTATGAGAGTGACCCGTTTGAATTCTTTGAAGAAAAAGCTGAAAATAAATCCCTAAAAAAACATACAGATGTAAAACAACCTACATACGTGTACGTTGTTTTGAGTACATATATATATATATATATATATATATATATGAGCAAAACGCCCCCGTCCAATGGACGGTGCTGAGTTGTCAAATATTTAAACCAAATCTTCTCAAAACAACTTGTCCGACCGTCCCATAGGCATCCCCTTTGAGAAACACTGATTTAATTTAAATTTGAGAACACCAGCAAAAGAAGAAATCAAGATAGACTTCTTTTCTATTCCAACGAAAAACGATTTTATTCACACAAATATGCAACCGAAGAGTTTAAAGTACCAGTAATGATAAGGCTGTTGACTGGGAGAACACAAACATGGTTTAATCAGTAAGGTTGGCACGTTCCCACGGCTTTATCAATCGCATTCTTACCAGGAATCGATTTTTGTAATTTTTTCAAAACTTATACACGCCTTGATAACGTCGGTATCTACATATCAAATTTGAGCGCAATCGGATGGAGGATGCCCGAGATCCTAGAAGCCACAGACACACATAGACAGAACGGATTTTATATTATATATATATATATATATACGTAAGCGATTATATGTTCGTGAGGATGTGCGTACAATCATATTTGCGCGTGCTTGTGTGCATATATTTTTTCATTTGTTTGAGTGCGTACGTGTTTAAGTTTGTGTGTAAGTGGCTGGGTGTAGACGTGTGTCTACATATATATAACGATTTATTATTCATGAGAGAAGCAATTTGTTTAATTTTGCTTGTTTATATTTTCTTCTTTTTTTTTTGTTCCAGCTGTAGATTTCATTTCTTATAGTCTTTCTCTTCTTAGTTCAGGATTCTTTAGGTCACATGACACACACACACACACACACATCCAAACACACACACAGACAAACGCACACACACACATACGGACACCTGTACATACAATATATGCAAATACACGCATGCCCATGACTAACACGCGCACATCCAACACATGTATAACAAGATTGCTAACACACACATACGAGCGTGTAACTATATGCAAACAGTCACAACACCCACGCTAAACTCGCCACAAAACAACACACAGGCACACATACCCATGTGTATACCCATTTATACATACACTCACACGCGCACACTCACACATTCATACACATACACGTACACACACATGCAAAGAGAAACCCGAACATACACATAGACACAAAAAAATATATACACGCATATACTCTTTTACTTGTTTCAGGCATGTGGGTGTGGCCATGTTGGAGCACCGCTTTTAGTTGAGCGAGTCGATCCCAGGACTTGTTCTTTGTAAGCCTAGTACTTATTCTATCGGGGTCTTTTGCCGAACCGCTACATTACGGGGACGTAAACACACCATCATCGGTTGTCAAGCGATGTTGGGGGCACAAACACAAACACACAAACACATACATATATATATACATATACATATATAAAACGGGATTCTTTCAGTTTCTGTCTACCAAATCCACTCACAAGGCATTGGTCGGCCCGAGGCTATAGTAGAAGACACTTGCCCAAGGTGCCACGCAGTGGGACTGAACCCAGAACTATGTGGTTGGTAAGCAAGCTACTTACCACACAGCCAATAAATCACAAACGTAAGGGACCCTTTTACCTTGTTGCTTGGCCTGTTAAAAATTGCAACTAAATCTTTGTCAAAATGCACACAACCAGCTTTTAAAAATAAAGAACACACAGGATAACGTAACCTATAATAAAATTATTTGATGGTCACGGCAAGAACGCCTTTTCATCACAGGTCTTAGCAACGAGGACTGGCCTAGAGACAAATAACAACAACAGCGACAACACACGCAGAAGTCACTCGATCTGCAAGAAATAACAGCCAAATCTTCAATTATCTAATCCTACTGTCTTAAAAAAAACAGAGAAGAGCACATGGGATGATGAATGCAGTTCTATATATTCAAAAAGGGATATGGTAACGGCTGGAAAGCTTTTAATCATACAACTGCCTAATAAGAGCCGATCTGGAGCTAAACGTTGCTACCACCACCGACAACAACAGCAATTCTTTCTACTGAAGGCACAAGGCCTTGAAATTTGCGGGGAGGGGACCAGTCGATTACAACAACAATAACAATAATAACAGCAGTAATGCGAGGTAAGGAGAGAGCTTGTCTAAAACAACACCCATACCTCTATCATTACATTCGATTTGGGCCACCTTTTAGGTGACAATAGATGTTGTGCTGCAGGTATGGTGACCCTACAATTATCAAAGAATGACTATATTATTATTATTATTATTATTATTATTATTATTATTATTATTACAAGGTGGTGAGCTGGCAGAAGCGTTAGCACGCCGGGCAAAATGCTTAGCGGTATTTCGTCTTCCGTTACGTTCTGAGTTCAAATTCCGCCGAGGTCGACTTTGCCTTTCATCTTTTCGGGGTCGATTAAATAAGTACCAGTTACGCACTGGGGTCGATATAATCGACTTAATCCATTTGTCCTCTCTGTGTTTAGCCCCTTGTGGGTTATAAACAAATAGGTATTTCCTCTGCCACTACGTTCTGAGTTCAAATTCCGCGGAGATCAACTTTGCCTTTCCTCCTTTCGGGGTCAATTAATTAAGTACTAGCTGCGTACAGCGGTCGATCTAATCGACTGGTCCCCTCCACCAAAGTTTCGGGCCTTGTATCTAGAGTAGAAAAGATTATTATTATTGTTGTTGTTGTTGTTGTTGTCGTCGTCGTCGTCATCATTATCATTATTATTATTATTATTATTATTATTATTATTATTATTATTATTATTATTATTATTATTCCGTGAAAGAGCAGTGCGTGCCAACAAAGTGACACTGGGGCAAAAGATACGAAGCCCAGGATACCCATCATGACTACCTGTCTGATAAGGGTACACCAGGCACATGCATCACAACCATATGTGCGCGACATGGTGATCTCATATCAAGATAAACAGTGCATGACCTTGCAGGCAGGGCCCAGTTAGAATTTTCTTCTGGTCAAGTAGCCCATCCCACTGAAAAGGTCCCTAAATAAGGATTAAGGCTGTTCAACGAACTACCCATGTTTCCAAAGGTGAATTATCCAAACCTCTAAGAATTCCTTTCAACACACGGCTATGATGCTCCCTCACTACTTCTGCTCGTGGTCATAGATGCACATATCGTCAGCCACTAAGGGACATGCTCAATTGGTTATGGTCAAACAACCGACAAGCAAATCTGTGGTATTGAGCAGAATATTTGCTATAACCCATCTTTTATACCAAGACAAAACAATGTACAGGGTAACACTTCCAATCAGTTAAGATCAGAAGTCATGAGAGCCAGTCTGGTACTGCATCAGGGCACACAGAAATTTGGTGCTCAGTAAGTTCAAAACGTATTTGTAATCTTTTCGGCCTTCTAAGGCGCCGTCTTTTCATTTCCGTTATTACCATTACATTTCAGAAATTGTCTGGATTGTACAGATAGTATTTTTGTGTAGAAATACCCGCTGTTTTGCATAGGGTGCGCATAAATGATTTTTGAATTTTAACTGCTTTCGGCAAAAACACGTATTTCACAATTTTCTGCAATTTTTAAATATGGCTGATAAAGAAGTCATCATAATGTTCGATAAAGGAATTCGCTACATGAAAAATATTGAGACCAAGGAAATAAGTGAGAATATCAACATGGAATGGCCTAAATTTAACGACGTTACCGGGGCGAAAAATGTTTCGCATTTAAGCAACGTCAAAATTTTGGGTGTCGACGAAGAGAACAACAGCAACAGCAGCAGCAGTGACAGCAGCGGCAGCAGCAGTAGTGACAGCAGTAGCAACAACAACAACAACTACTACTACTACTACTACTACTACAACAACAATAACAACAGCAACAAAAATACGAAAGAAATAAAACATAAAAATATACATATCACCCCTGTTTCTTTTGCGTCAGCGACGAAAAATATGGAGTGCTTCCACAGATGAAGAAGAATTAAAGTTTACTAGAAAATTTGTTAAAAAAAGATGTAAGAAGGGTAGCTCTAAACCCTCCATCCAACGCGATAGAAAATATCCCAAGACGCATGGTCACATACTGTTGCATCGGAGTTAAGTCTCGGCGGGTAGGAAATACTCCCGAGACCGAGATATAAAAATGTTTTGGGCGCCTGTGGGAACAAAAGACTCACATCCCCCGAGGAAAGAAGCTTGGAACCATTGAGGTGAGATTTGGGACGGAAGAAGAAGCTAAATGTAATTGCGCAACCACTTTGCAGAATGACAACTTTTTATTAATCCCCAGCTATCGCGCCTAACGTCTTGCCTAGATTCAGATATTGAATGTGCCGCCAGAAATATCCATTTCCTGGTGAGTGGCGACCGTCTTGGCAGGCTTAGACGGAGACGAAGTCACAATACTGGAGGTCAAGAAACTACCTATGCAAAACTGGTTAGGTATAGGTATGGAACTGATCTTGCAATGCAAGTTACCTGATCTAATCGATCTCCCGGATAGTACTCACCTGTCAGTATTCCTGGAAGGTCGAAGCCAAGACGCCATGAATGCGGATCTGTAAAATTCTTAAAGGTTTTCTCCCCTGAAACAAAGTAAAATGAAGTGTCACTGCAGCCAACATTACAAGTACCACAAGTGCTAAATCATAAACAAGACTCCAGCACGAACTTTATCCATCAATTTCACAGTTGTGAATAAGTATAGGAGTAAACTGATGGATTTTGTAAACCAAAATAAAAATAGTATAGAGAAAGAGGGAAAGGAATTTGAGGGTTTCATCCTCAAAACCACCAAGGACAGACCGTTAATTAAAACGTCCTCAGGCGTTTATAAAACTATGATAGAAAAATTCCCAGGCAGTGTGTTTTTTTTTTTTTAATCTATTAATAAAAGGTTGTTGGAAGGGCCTTTTAAAAGCTTTTCGCCAGTAAAGAAGCCTCTCGAAAACCAAGGTGAGTAACCTCCTCACTTTCTTTCACCTACTAGCATGGCTGTGCTGAGAATGGGGTGTATGAATGTGCGTGTCATGGGATCGGCCTGGAAGCAAGGTCACTTGCTTAATGATCTCAGGTCACTTGATTTGATGTGGCTGCCATTAGTAAAACAAGGATCTTGGGAAAACAGCTCTAGCATCCATTTTCGAAGACTACGAGGTATTCTCATCTTCTGGTCTATCGAGAGCGAGAGGCGGTGTAACAGTGCTACTCCGGAAATTTTCCTGGATCCGGATGGTTGGTTGGAGGTCCTGGACGTGAAAGGTAGTGAAGGTGGTGCCTTTATACTAGTGGCGATTTATGCCCAACAGGAGCTGGAAGGCCAGATTTCTTCAGGCGTCTGAAAACATTCTTGGGAACGTCGCGCACTTTAGTACTAGTGGGGGACTGGAATAGTATTTTGGATGCACGGAAGGACTGTGTGGCTTTAGTATATAGTAGAAGGGGATGTAAAAGCCTCGAAAACCTATTCAGCACTTACCAACATTCTGGCAGATACCGACTGGATTTCCCTGATGTGCCAGTGTGGACATAAAGGAACCACAACGGGTCATCGAGATCGTATTTAGATAGAGTATTTGTTAGGTCAGAGGAAGGGATAGCATAGGTTGTCCACAATTTAAACTGGTCAGCTACAAAGATCACAAATTTGAGATATGCGCAGTTGATTTAGATAGGACCCGCAGACAGGGACCTGGTTACTGGAAGTTGAATGCATCCTTACCGGCTCGTAAAGACTACAGGGATCGGATTAGCGAACTAATTAAGCGGTAGCTGACGGGGGCAATCGTCTACAGCCGGTGGTGGATTGCTCTGTAGAGGGCGATTAGAGTAGAATCGATAGCGTTTAGCAAAGATTTAGCCCAAAAAAAAAAGAAATAGATGAGAGGGAAATCAAGTTAGCAAATTAGAAGAGGTTACTAGTAAAGGCATTGCGACCGACGTGTTAGCGGCGAGAATGACCCTTCACCATTTCTTTAAGGCGAAATACAAAGAGTGCGTTGCCAGAGCTAAGGCTCCTGCGCTAAAACACGAAGGAACTAAAGCCCTCCGATGAACCCGATCGGTAGAGACGTGACGTGGAAAAATACACGACCAAGTCTTTCACAGATTGGGACGGACGCAGATATGTGCGGCTTTCCAGCAGCACTTTGCGTGGCTGTTTGGGGAGGAAGATGGGCCGACGACGGTAGTGAAATTTACTTCGTACCTAGACGGCTTATCACGGCTCTCGGTGACGGGCGCTGATATTGTGCGAAAATACAGGAGGCGATGAGCGATTGCACAAGTCGCAAATCGCCGAATTTGGATGGTTGTTCTACAAATTCTGTTTTCATGCTAGATTTTTTGGCAGCCTCTTGGCAGATGTCTACAGTAACTGGCAGCAGAACGGGAGAATTCCTAGTACTGTGTGTTGGTGTGTAGTAACACTGCTGAATAGAACGCCGAAAATGGGTACGTGTTAGGGAATTTTCAGCCCATAACTCGGCTAAGCACAGAGTTTAAGGTTTTGGCTAAGGTGTTATTGAAAAGGTTGGCGCTTGTCGTTGATAGTCTGGTCAGGGTGGCACAAACGTGCGCAATCCCGAGCAGATCTATACACGGCAACATCCACCTTATGCGATACATCGTAGAGAGGGCTGGGACTAAAGCTGACTTCGGTGGAGCATTGATCAAATTAGATCAGTCGAAAGTTTTCGATAGGGTAGACCTTCCTACTTGGAAGCCATCCTTGAAGCGACCGGTTTCGGATCCGTTTTCAGAGGCTGGGTTGCTGCAATTCACAACGGTACCTGCTCGGTGGTCAAGGTAAATGGCCACTTATCAGAACCGTTTAGTATCGTATGTTAGGTCCGTTAGGGCTGCCCGCTGCCACCTCCTCTGTATGTGCTGGCTGTCGGGTTGGAAGTTGGAACAGCTAAGAGGCTTTCCTTTCCAAATTGGACTCGGGAGGGCAGTGTCTGCATAAACGGAAGACATCACCGTCATGGTGTCGGACGCCTCCGAAGTGGAGACGGTCGGCTCCATTGTGAAGGAATATGAGTGATTGCAGGGCTGAAATCAATGCCGACAAGTCGGTGGGATTACGATTGGGCACCTGGAGAGATAGATCGATGCCGTCGGACGCTGGACTGACGGACCAGTGAAACTGCTCGGGGTGTTGTTTTGCCCCGACTCCCAGATGGATAAGAATTGGGAAGAGGTAACAAACAGGGTGACCTCTCTTACACAGAAATGAACAGAGTGGAAGTTGTCCCTGAGAGGTCAGGCAGAGTTAACGAATGCCTACGTCGCCTCTGTCATTATTTATCATCTGACCGTTGTACCTTTCCCCAGTTACTGCTTGATTAGATTGGAGCTTATCTGTTTATTTTCTTGTGGAAAGGACGCGTTCCAATAGACAAACGGTCGGTCTTCTGCCAACTTCCTTTGCGTGGCGGCTTAGGCATACCATAGATTTTAATTCGCAGCCACGCACTCAGGTTGCACCACCTGCAGCGATTTCTAGAAGGTGAACGTGTGTGGGCTCCGTTTGTGAGACACGCCTTTCCGCAGCGCGTCTCCTTGACAGTGCTGCAGTCCTGGGTAAAGGATAGGCCGAGGCTGGGTGCCTGGCACTTAGAATATCGTCAGGCGCTCACTGTCCTCAACAAGTCGGGCAACAAGATCGGTGGATGTTCCACTTTAAATATTTATAGAGGATTAGTAGCGGGGAAATGCGACGACGTCCTCGGGGTGGCCCCAGGTGTCGACGAAGACGCACAGGCAAATCTATTCTGGAGGACTGTCCGGTCGGGGACTGTTATGGATTATTTCCAGATGTCTTTGTCCTACCGAGGGGCGCTACCAGTTCGAAATAAACTGTACAGGCACAGATGTGCTGTCAGACGTTCTGCATGCACTCGTTCAGTGTCCGGGCATTGCTGACTTGCGGAGTTATGTCGAACAGCTGCTGTCGCGTGTAGGTCAGATCCGTCTGTCGTCCGAGTCCATAATGATGAATGCCCCGCCGCCCTCCTTTAATCGGCCTGGCAAGGCAGTTTTCCTTTGTTTGGTGGCTGTGGCATCAGAGGTTATATGGAGGAATAAGAACGGAAACTTTCCTCTTTGGTAAAGCCCTCATCGACATTTTCTAATTTCACTTGAAAAGGAAAGTGAGGGTGGAGAGGGAGTTATTGTCCTCGAGTGAATTTATGAAAAGTTGGGTGAAAGTTGCGAAAATGGCAAGACGTATGGTACTACTCTCAATGTAGACCCGTGAGTCGGAAAAAGGAAGTTGGAGTGGGGTCTCGTCCTTATTACTCAGGGTGATCTTGGGTGGTGGGGTTCTCTGATTATCCCTAGAGGTCCTCCTGAATCAGGGCGATCTCGTCACGACCCTTTTTACCCTCTTTTTTTAGTGTCATATACTATATATATTTTATTACCCCATTATATGCAAACCCCAACACTTTATGTTTGTTTTTATATTGTCTCCCTCATCCTTCACTCTGGAGGCAAATAAAGAAACCATTATTATTGTTGTTGTTGTTGTTGTTATCATTATTATTATTTTAAAAACTGTTTGATTCGATTTTATGCGACTTAAAGTTTCGTAAAATTTTTACAGAAACCTGGCTGGTTCTGGTTCAGGTTAACAATTTCTGTAATCTGAGTCTGAACGAGCTAGGTTTCTGTAAGAATCCTAGGAAACTCAATGTCGCATGGAGCCGAAACAGACTGTTTTAAATAATAATACAAGTTACTCCTACAAAATATGTTGACTGCCTTTTTCTTTCATTTGTCCACTCACTCTACCGTTCCTGTCCCATTAAATTTCCTTCACAAGGTATAGGCCAATGCCAGTCTACATAGAAAATTATATGTATCGAACATGCCATGCAGTTGGATCGAAACCGGGACCCCGTGGTTGCGAAGCAAACATTTTAACGTAATAGCCCATACTGCGCTTGCACAATATAACTACACATGTGTGTGTGCGTGCGTGCGTGCGTGTGTGTGTGTGTGTGTGTGTGTGTGTGTGTGTGTACTTCAAGGAAAAAAACACAGTAACTTCAAAGTTTCGGCCTGCTCGCAGTCATCAAACTATCATCCGAAACTTCGAAGTCACTGTCTACCATTTTCTTTACAAAATTTCATAAACATGTACTCTACTAAAAAGTATTGAGGAAATCCTTTTATTTCATTATGTATGTATGCATGTATGTATGTATGTATGTATGTATGTATGTATGTATGTATGTATGTATGTAAAAA
>NC_043003.1:27267573-27292573 GCF_006345805.1 Octopus sinensis
AGTGAACATTATGTTGGGAGGTGATTGTTCAAGAGATTTAAAGATAAAGCAATTGCTTGTGTATCATGTACACAACCCCCGGCCCTGAAGAACATACTCCCCTGTTATATTGATGGCTAATTCAAAAGCGTGGGTTACTGTTGTTGTTTTTGAAAATTGGTTCTTCAATCATTTTATTTCAGCAGTAGAAAGGTACTGTTAGGAGAAGGTGATTCCATTTAATTCTTAGATAATGTTCCTGATCACCCGCAAAACATCGTAGATTTTGACTCCAACGGTACCGTCGTATGCCCCACCCCCCTAACACCACGTCTCTTCTGCTGCCAATGGATCAGGGAATAATTGCTATCTTCAAGCATTACTATATGAAGCGTACGCTGCGGCAAGCAATAGCTACAACTGATCTTGAGGAGTCCATCACACTTAGTGACTTTTGGAAGAGAAACGATATCTACAAGGCTGTACAGAACATAGCAGCGGCATAGAATGATGTGCAGGGCACGGCTATGAACAGTGTATGGAAGAAGATATGCCCGCAATTCGTGAATGATTTTAAGGGGTTTGATAATGTTGCAATCACAAAACGTTGGTGACTATGAGCAAAGAACTGGAAATGGATTTGGAGGAGGAGGATTTCACAGATTTATTTGAAAAAGACAAGTATCCTCTGACGAACGAGGATTTTATAGAGCTTCACGAGCAGCAAAATAAAGAAGAGGAAATGGAACCTGAGCCACGTCATTTTACCATTAAGAAAATTCAGTAAGTATTTGCCTACATCAAAAAAGATCTTTCTATGGTTGAGGATATGGATCCAAATGCTCAACGCTTTTCCAAGATTATGGGAGCTTTTCACGAAGCTCTTGTTCCTTATAATGTAATCATTGTGGAAAAGAAGACAGTTCAAGGAACTCTGAACCGGTTTTTTAAGCGCATCGAACAAGAACAGCCAGAGTCAGCTGTTGATGTTGACGAGCTACAACCATCTACATCCGCGACTTAAACCACCAAATTGTATGTACGTATTGGTAAATTTCAAATAATTTAGTTTCTTTACTATTGCAAAATAATAATAATTACTGAATTTGTTTTTTAAGCTTAAAATGGTTTTATTTTATCATGTCGTACTGCAAACCGCATTCATAAATAAAGCGTCCGCAATGTACGGTAAACACCGCCAAATTATGTTAATAATTTTAGATTACATTTTTTAATTGCATTGTATTAAAAAATAAAAATTATTTGTTTGTAAGCTTAAAATAGGTTTTTATTAACCATGAATTATTGAAAATGCATTCATAAATAAAGTACAGAACTGGGAATGGTTATTATCGGTTTAGCCTAAAGTCAAGTAAATTCAGCCTAGTCTAGCCTAGAGACAAGTTAATTCTAGTTGTGTCTCCTGGAACCAATTAACGATGTAGGGTGAGGTATGCCTGTATACACACACACACAGCTAAATCCGATTGAAAAGGTACTGAACTGACGGCCATTGTGGACTGTAAGCTTTTACTGTACAGCATATACTTGTGTCTGTCTATGTATTTTCTTTCTTTTCTTTCTTTCTTATCCCCTGACGATGTTAATATAAACGAAAGCATTTGAGATTAGGTGTTTTATTTCATCCTATGGTAAACAATTTGATTGTGGATGTATGTGTGTGTGTGCAAGGAGTAGAGGATAGGGAGTAACTCGTTTTTAACTTTATCGACTGGAGTAACTCATTTTTAACACTTTTACTTGAAAGATTAACCATGAAAATATAGGTAAACGTGTTCTTTGTTTTGGATTATCTTGGTTAGTTAAGAGGTTATGACCATTTGATGTTGGGCCAAGTTAAAAAGTGGCAAAATATTGATGCTTTCTCATTCTGTTATTTTACCATATTCCACTCCGATGATTCTTTGGAACTTTTTGTATATCATAGGAAACCTTTATCCAAGACAAATAACACTGGTTTCGTTTCTGTTGCAATTAGTGGTGAATACTGGTGTACATTCACTTTAAGCGGTATACAATGGCCAAGTGTTGTCCCAGTGATGTTGGTAACTAGTGTGGCATTGTATTTATAAAAATGCGGAGGTTGCAGTTATTCATCCATACGTTCAGGTAAAGTGTGGTTATTAATCTAGTCGGAAATTTCTCTAATTCATACTCTCTGCGATCGATTTCAGCGTCGGAGCATCATCAGATATCGTATTCTTGGATCAGTTTGCAAGTTTTGTGTCTATATGCAGGTCGTTGAACAAATTTCTAAGTTGAGTTTATTTTAAAGTATGATTACGATACTTCGGAATATTAACTTAATCTTTAGAAATTGATTTTTAAAATTTAATTTAAGTTCTTTATTCTAGTTATCACTATACTATAGGACTGTGTGGGCTGATTTGTTAAGTGCGTCGGAAAAAATGTCTTACTGCTTCTTTTCCGTCTCTATACATTCAGAGTTCCAATTCTTTCGATTGTAAATTGATGGAGCCAATAAAACCGAAGAAATAAAGTAGACATCATCGATTATCCCCAGTTCTTTGGGTTTCAAGCCTTGTGCCAATCTGAGAAGCATTACTTACATCCATAGCTCTCGTTGATGATTTGATCATCAAAACGTGTTATTTTTGATGAATAATACTAGATTAAGATTCGAACGAAAAACCGTCATATCAAAATTAAGTGTAATAAACGCTCTTACCGACTACATCGTTCACTATCAGACACTGTAGTTTAGCAGAAGAGAGAATAAGCCGTTGATAAGATCGCGAGAGGAGACGAAAGAAGTCTGACGAGCTCTAAATGATTGATTGATTGATCAAACGATTAATCAAACAATCGATTGATTAAATGGTTAAATGATCAACTAGTTCACTAATAGTAATAAAAGAAGTGAAATAAAACCGGTGAATGCATTTCTTATTGTTATAATGACTTTCCAAAGATAAAAACCAAATCTCCTTCAACATACGATTTCACATCGAGAATATTGCAAAACAGATACAAAGCTTAAATATACAATTAAGATATTTGAGATATTTGACGTTTCCGTTTCGTCCAGCAAATCGTGTGGAGTTTAGCTACTATGCAAATAAGCCCTGCTCTAGAAGTTGATTAATTATAATTAGTGAACTGAAATAGAACCAGTGCGTGTGTTTCTCATTAGCATAAGGACCCTTCCAAGGTGTAACACGTTGTCTATATCGGAGGGGGGAAATAAACAGACTATCGAGCAGACGCGACCGTCATGTTTGGAATGCTTTTGATAAGAGGTTAACAGGATCAAAGCTGATTTAGATGACACCTTACAAAAATGGTAACAAGAACAACATACTTACTCGTAATGTAAAGTGTGGCCAATACACAAGCGGTTAATCCAATTAAAGTCACTTTTTTGTATCGATGAAGTCTGAAAAACATTTTTTCTGGTTTCTAATTGTCCTCTTCTTCTTCTTCTTCTTCTTCTTCTTCTTCTTCTTCTTCTTCTTCTTCTTCTTCTTCTTCTTCTTCTTCTTCTTCTTCTTCTTCTTCTTCTTCTTCTCTCTCCCTCTCTTTTTCTCTCACCTTTCACGAAGTGTCGTTGTTGTTATAATTGCTGTTGTTATCTTTGTTCTTATTCTTGTTCTTGTGCTGTGGATTTTAACGTCAGAATGTGGACTGTATTGTTGTTGGGCTGTGACTAGTTCGAACAATGCTGTGGTGTTTCAAACAAGTTTATTGTTAGTGTTAGAAGGCATGTATGCTAAGTATAAGAATGTGCATGTATGCTAAGTTTATATTGTAAGCGTGTGTGTGTGCATGTATGTGTGTGTGTGTGTGTGCGTGTGCAATGTGTGAGAGGGAGAAAAGAGAGATATATAGAGAGAAAAGAAGAGAAAGATATAGAAGAAAAGAGAGAGTGTTGATGTGAGGATGGAGTCAGTGACTTTAAAGGTAAATCTTTATGAATGTGTATACATACATATTTACACACTCACAAAAACACTTACACGCACACAAATACACACATGCACAAACGCATGCATATATATATATAAGTTTATACAAAGACCACCACCACCGCCACCACCACTACCACCACCACCACCACCACCAGTACCTCTACCATTACCATAAAATAATATTATCACATACTGTAAATATTACGTGTTGATGTATACGATTGTATGTGTGTATATACATACATACGCATATATATATATATAATATATATATATATATATATATTATATATATATATATATATATATATATATATGTAAATGCATGTGTATGTGTATGCCTATATATGTGTATGCACACACGCACACACACTTGCATGCACACACTCATGTATACATTCATGCCCATATGTGTGTGTATGTGTGGTGTGTGTGTGTGTGTGTGCGTGTGTGTGTGTATGTGTGTGTGTGTGTGTGTGTATGTGTGTGTGTGTGTGATGATAGTGATGGTGGTGGGATGGGTAAACTTGATAACGAAGAGGATCAAGAAAATATAAGCAGTGGTAGTGGCGGTGGCGGTAACGGTGGTGGTGGTGGTGATGGTGGTGGCGGCGAATGTAGTAGTAGTAGTAGTAGTAGTAGTAGTACAAGGAGGAGGAACAGGAGGAAGGAGCAAGGGAAGAGGAGCAGGAGGATCAGGAGCAGGAGGAAGAGGAGCAGGAGGGGCAGGAAGACCAGGAGGAGCAGGAGAAGGAGGGGCAGGAGGAAATGATGGCTGTGTAAGAAAGAAGGTTAAAATCTAATAATTATAATATTGTAATTACTGCATTCACAGCTGCTGCCGTTGCAGCAACAGTTGCTGTTACTTTTGCTGTTGCAGTTGCTGCCACTGTTTTCTGATATAAGTATAACTTGGACTACATTATCCAACGTGTCTTCTTTCTTCGCTTTAAAATGCTTCGAGCACATGCAACTGCTTAATGTTTAGCATCTCTGTTATATATCAGTTTCACATTTTGACACAAGGCCAGCAACTAGTACTTATTTTATCGACTCCCAAAATAATGAAAGGCAATGTCAACTTCGGCGGAATTTGAACTCAGAACGTAAAGACTGACGAAATGCCAGTAAGCATTTTTTGCCTGGTGTGCTAATGATTCTGCCAGCTCGCCGCCTTCATCTCTATCGTATGTTGTGCATTACATCTGATTATAGCCGGAAAAAGGTAAAACACTCAATAAAAATTCCTTGATAGAATGAAAGTATATATCAACGCGAGTGTTAGGCCCTCTAAGCACCTGCTGCTTGAGGTAGCCATCGCTGTTACGTTTTTGCAAAATTGTATAGGTTCTTAGCAAAGCAGAAAACCCACGTCGGTGCTGATCATTCTTAAGATATCAATCAAGGCGGTAACATTGCCTGAAATCTAGTTGCAGTCGAGGTGGCAGAAGCGTTAACACGCCGGGCGAAATGCTTAGCGGTATTTCGTCTGCTGCTTGTGGGTAGCCCCTTGTGGGTAGCCCCTTGTGGGTAGCCCCCTCTGGGTAGCCCCTTGTGGGTAGCCCCTTGTGAGTAGCCCCTTGTGGGTAGTAAAGAAATAGGTATTTCGTCTGCCGCTACGTTCTGAGTTCAAATTCCGCCGAGGTCGACTTTGCCTTTCATCATTTCGGGGTCGATTAAATAAGTACCAGTAATGCACTGGGGTCGATATAATAGACTTAATCCGTTTGTCTGTCCTTGTTTGTCCTCTATGTGTTTAGCCCCTTGTGGGTAGTAAAGAAATAGGTATTTCGTCTGCCGCTACGTTCTGAGTTCAAATTCCGCCGAGGTCGACTTTGCCTTTCATCATTTCGGGGTCGATTAAATAAGTACCAGTAATGCACTGGGGTCGATATAATCGACTTAATCCGTTTGTCTGTCCTTGTTTGTCCTCTCTGTGTTTAGCCCCTTGTGGGTAGTAAAGAAATAGGTATTTCGTCTGCCGCTACGTTCTGAGTTCAAATTCCGCCGAGATCGACTTTGCCTTTCATCCTTTCGGGATCGATAAATTAAGTACCAGTTACGCACTGTCTCCTCTGTGTTTAGCCCCTTGTGGGTAGTAAAGAAATAAGGGATTTCGTCAATGTGCTACTAACAGATTGGCTTTGGAGAATCTGTGTCAGTTACTTTTGCTCTTTTCCGGTGAAACCTAGTATTTCTAGGGTTAGGGTTAGGGTTAGTAAGTTTTTGTGTATTTCTAGGTTTTTGTGCAAATTCGTTGGCACATAACCTAATGCACCTATCATGATTGGTACGAATGAGAATTCATACTCAGGGTACAAGAGATGTAAGCTCCGCATGTGTGTGGGGGGGGGGCGTGCAAGCGCGTGTGCGTGCGTGTGAAGAATTGTAAAATAAGCATGTGTTTTATTCTCTTCACTGGATTCACTGGACTGCTGTTATGCTGGATCAATGTTTCTTTAACGGTTTTAAATTGATCATATTCATTCTACTGTTTATTCTATTTACTGTGTTGTTAACATAAGCAATCTATCTTTGTCAAACTTCCTACATTACTAAGCAGGAACAACAATAAATTTTTTTTACTTATTTATTATACATAAATAGATAATTGATTAATCAGATTCACTACAGTTATTACAGTGAAATTAGTCGCAAAGGAACGTCTGTAACTCGGCGTAGGATGAATATTGGCTTCAAATTACTTCGACTCCAGAGTTCAACTGGTACTTATCTCATCGACCCTGAAAAGATGAAAGGCAAGCCGACCTTGGCGGAATTTGAACTCAAAACGTAAAGTTGGACGAAATGCGTACTAACAGTTCTACCGATATTTCGCCATTTTTGTAACTTATTAACATCACGTACCTGAATCGAACTGGGTACGAATCGCCGAATCTGACGAAGAAATAACGAACAAACAACCAGCATGTGTAATTAATAATGTTTACATCACTAAAGTTACTTATATATTCGTTGTTTTAATATATATATATATATATATATTATATATATATATATCTATATATATATATATATATATATATATATATATCTATATATATATATATATATAATATATATATATATTATATATTATATATATATATATATACCGATCACATGACTTCTTTATAGCCAAAAACAAGATGATATCGCTTCCACACTCGCTCTATTCACCAGATTTAGCACCAGTAGACTTCCATCTCTTACTCAATATAAAAATGCAGCTCAAAAGTCGCCGCAGGGCGAATCGCAAAAGGTCCTTAGCGACACCGACCAAAAGTCATCACAGTTGCTCAAGGTAAAATCTAAAATGAATTCCTCGCTTTTTCAAGAACATCAATTTTTATATTGAATGCATATCACCACTATGAACTATTTTTTATATTGAATGCATATCACCACTATGAACTACTACATCATACTCTTTAAACATATAGCATGAACTCACTTCACTATATATGAACTTTTGATGTCTGACTCTATTGTATATTATATATGAATTTTTTATATTTGATAGCATGAACTATCTTTTTTATATATAATTTTTTTTGATAAGGTTCATCATTTCAAGAACCGAAACATGTTAAATAAATAATGTATATATAAAAATTAAAAATTTGTCTAATATAGCAGCATTTTCGAACTTCATTTTTTACAAATATATACCCACTCGTATACGAGCTAATCTTATTATAAATATATATATATATATATATATATATATATATATATTATATATATATATATATATATACAATGCATATAGGAGGTTGAATCAAAAGGTTCCCAGACTTGTTATGTCTTATCACTTATTTACCTAAGTTTTAACATCATCTTCTTTGAAAGAGTTACCTTGCGCAGCACTACACCGGTATCAGCGTTCCTGCCACTTTTGGAATACGGCCTGGAAATTATTAAAGATAGTATGTTGTTACAGAATGATACAGGAGAAAAGACAGAAATAATGAATTTATTTTATTTGTTTATTCATTAGAGGGTTACAGCGATTCTGAAAAATAAAATCTTAGTAGGCGGTTCTCCGTATTTTCAGTCAATCAATCAATCGATTGATGAAACTAAGCCACTGACCAACCCGTCGACGACGACGACGTCAAAGTCGACATATGAATGTTCAGATTTTTGCCGAACGGCCTTTCTCAAATGATTTGATTATAGTGATCAAATGTATGTGCTGTAGATTAGCTCACACCCTCCATTGTGTATTACACATCAGCTATTATCGAAGTGATCTCAGTGTTCAAAAACACAACGCACACCCGGTCTATGTATGTATGTATGTATGTATGTATGTATGTATGTGTGTGTATGTGTTATGTCGCACGTTCGGATGACCTCTACTCAACTCCACTCTGCTCTCAACTACTCTACTACCCTGCTACTCTGTTTTAGTCTACTATTTCTCAACAGTTCTAGTCTCTGACGACGTCGAGACTTCTCCCTCTATATCTACGTATTGGGCTAGCCGAATTCATCGTCTGGGGGGTCCACACAACAGTATGTATGTAAGGTCATTTATGAGGTTCTCACAAGTGCTGCTGGTAACATGGAATCTAGTACAACCTGTAGCATGGTCGGGTTGTCGGTGACTAAACTGGAACCTCCACCAGGCTACCCTGGTGAGGAGAGTTGCTAAAACAAGACCTGTTGAAAGGTCGGATGAACCTAGTGCAGGCTCAACGGCTATCTAGCAGTAGCACAGGTACGCAGATATTCCGAGATGGTGTCCATTGTGCTAGAAGACCACAGGGAGTGAGGCACCCCTCAGCTTCTGTTGAAGCATGTCTCTACGAGAAGGTCACTCTGTTATAAAACCAGATATTTTTTTTTTTTATCTAGTTTCAGCTCACGAGCTATTTCCATGCATGGAATGGCATTAGACATTTTTGGGATCTTTGGTTTGTGCTAGAGATCATGGCGCTCCCACATCCCTGAGCCTGTGACTCATATTAGCACCATACATCTTGCTCTGGCTTGTCTCTGGATAATGTCAAGAGAGTGGGGAAGGTCTATGAGGCGCCGTGCAAGCCTTATTGGACCTAAAACTCTGCACAGGCATTGGTGACCTCTGCTCGATATATGCTGCACCCCCCTATATATATTTATTTTGTTTTTAGTATATATTTAATTTATTTTTAGTATATATTTATTTTATTTTTATTCGGCGGTCCTACGGTGGTAGGAATGTCGCGAAGTATGCACGCCTGACGGGTTGGAAGCATGTAGTCGGCGACCTGTACGTAGGCGACCCATGCTAGATATAAAGTCGTCTCCTTGTCGTCCAAGACAGTGATAGGATTCGGTTGCTGCATGGGTGTCTGAGCAGCTCCATTTGGAGAGGGCACTGCTCACCCGGAGACCGGGAAGATTCTAGAAATAGTGAACCTGTCTTTCTTTATCTAGTCAGTTTAGCGCGACTGACGAATGTCCACCCTGCACTCGAAAAACAAAGAGGCTTTTTTTTTTAATCTGGATGGAAATTGAACTTTCATGTTGGAATGTCCGCACTCTGCTGTATAGCGAGAGTGATTGTAAACCTGAAAGACGCACTGCACTTGTTGCTCGTGAGCTGAACCGTTATAAAATTGATATAGCTGCACTTTCAGAGACTCGTATAGAAGATGATGGTCAGCTTGCGGATGTAGGAGGTGAATACACCTTATTTGGGGGGGCTGGAGGCAGAAGGAGGAGCGCAGCGAGGCTGGTGTTGGCTTTGCAGTTCGATCTGATATCCTTAAGAAGTTGTAGGAGCTTCCTGTTCCTATAAATGAACGTCTAATGACTCTACAATTGCACCTGAAAGGTGGGCGGTTTGCTACTCTAATAAGTGCCTTTGCACCTACTTTGACTAGTTGTGATGAAGATAAAACTATTTCTCATACACAGCTTAGGAAAATCCTCAATTCTGATAATGCCATTCTACTAGGGGATTTCAATGCCAGAGTTGAAACAGACTAACAAACATGAAACTCTCCGGGACGTTTTGGTATAGAGAAAATGAATAGCATTGGTCTCATGCTACTGGAGCTTTGCGATGAACATGGACTTTACATCGCGAGCACTCATTTTATGCACGAAGGCGGTCACACAACAACGTGGATGCATCCAAGATCTAAAGTTTAGTACTTGCTGAATTATGTTATCATCCGCAAGCGTGACATCTATGACATTTGTAATATCAAGTCCTTTCATGGATCGGAATGCTGAACAGACCACAGTCTGGTGCGAGCAAAGTTCCGGATGATGATTAGAGTGAAAGATAGAAGTGTAAAATCACTACTGCAGCGATCTCTCAGGAAGATGTAGAACACTTAGTGGGAGGATCTTGCTCGTAATGTTCAGGCTGCTGCTGATGCAAATGACAGCAAGAAGCTTTACCATCATATAAAGCAGATTTATGGACCTAAGTGCTCTGCATCAGCTCCTTTGCTTTTCAAAGAGTCTTCTTACTCTATTTACTAAATCAACAGAAATCACAGGTCGCTGGATTGAACACTTCTCTAAACACACTCCTAAACCATGAGTCAGTTGTAGATGAAACAGTTACTGATACTATGCAACAAAAACCAATCATTGGCTCTTGAAATTCCACGCCCTCAATAGATGAGGTAATGACACTGATAAGTAAATTGGATCTTGGTAGGGCACCTGGAAACGATGGAATTTGTGCCGGGGTCTTGCGATATGGTGGTAATTACATCATACAGTTCCTTCATGAACTTATTAGTGTAGTCTGGAGGGATAGCGCAATGCCTAAGGACTGGAAGGATGCAATTATTCTTCCTCTCTATAAAGGAAAAGGAGCCAAAACACACACACACACACACACACACATATATATATATATATATATATATATATCGCCTCCATTTCCACCCCACTTTCCACTCTGCTACACCACTCCTACCCATACTCCGTACTACATCCTACCGCCTTATGCGTGCCACCATTCACTCCAATCTCTCCAAAATATACACCATCGACCGTCTTCTCCCTCTTGCTTTTTCCATCTTCTCCTCTCAGTCGCCCTCCCATGCCAACACCACGTTACGTTACATAATTTATTTAAATCATCTCTTTTATCAATTTCTCGCTAACACCAAACAACGTAAGCTCCACTCACTCCTCCATTCCATCACACCCGATGTCACTACCCCAACTCCCCCACTACCCCAGTTCCTCCCTGATACGCTCCCCCACCTTCACCCAAACCCCACGTCCCTCTAAATCCCCACACACATACCCCATCGCCTCCCTCCCAGCCTTCCACCAGTCCCACCACCCCTCCTACTTCTACTCTATCCACCGCTCCTACATCTATCCCATCCACCCCTTCTCCACTTCAGTCTGTTGCTACCATTCCTCTCTGAGGCGGAGAACTCCCTCCTTAGTAGGGGTTCTCTGCTTCATCCCCCTCACTCCATCCAGCAACGAATTTCGGACTCGTGCTGATATCCACAGCTTTGTGCGCCGTGTTAGGTTGTGTGCGCTTTCCCGCGGCACTCCACCTGCATCTAATGAGGAGGACTGCTTCACCGACCTGGGCCGCCGACCATCCCTGTGGACGCTAGCTCCTGGCCAGTTCCAAGCAGTTGATCTTTTTCGGGCGCCTGCCAGCTCGCTGTGGACCGGTTTAACTTTTCCAGGTGGCCCCGTCATCTAAACATCTCCCCAGCCGAACTCTCGGCTCTTCCATGTCTCCGACGCCGCACTGACATCATCATAAAATCGGCCGACAAGAGTGGAGCCGTGGTGGTGTGGTGCGCAGACCTCTACAAGGCTGAAGCTCTCCGCCAACTTCAAGACACTTCCTTCTACTGCCTTCTGCCCTCTGACTCCACGCCCAGCTACCAACAGACTGTGTCCTCCACTATCCATGACCTCATCTCCTCCTCCCGTCTCCCCCACCACCGCCTCCAACCTCATTGTCCGCGCCCGTCGCACCCCCACCATTTACTTCCTCCCCAAAATCCACAAACCTAACAACCCTAGCCGCCCCATCGTCTCCGCCTGCAACTGCCCCACTGAACTCATCTCCCGATATCTTGACCGTGTCCTTGCCCCCCTAGTGGCTTCCCTCCCGTCTCACATCCATGACACTAACCACGCGTTTCGTTTGTTCACCTCTTTCTCCTTCCCTCCTAGCCCCTCTAAATTCCTCTTCACTCTCGACATCCAGAGCCTTTACACGGCGATCCCTCACCACGTGGGGCTGCGTGCACTCCAACATTTCCTTGACCTTCGACCTAACCCCCAGTCCGACACATCCACACTCGTTCGTCTGGCTGAACGTGTCCTCTCACTCAACTGCTTCTTGTTCGCGGGTGATTTCTACCAGCAAATCTCGGGAGTGGCCATAGGAACGAGAATGGGCCCCCAACTATGCAAACCTGTTCGTTGGCTACGTTGCGGCTCAAATATTCTCAAGTTTCACTGGTCCTACTCCCGAACTATATGGCCATTATATTGACGACTGTATCAGTGCGACTTCACTCTCCTGCGAACATCTAGACTCCTTCTTCTCTTTTGTCAAATCTTTCTATCCTGCCCTCCACTTCTCCTGCACTATCTCTGACATCTCTGTCTCCTTTCTTGACATTTCGGTCAGCATTCATCACTCCACTCTCACCACCTCCATCCACTAGAAACACACAGACTCACACTCATACCTCAACTTCTCCTCCTCCCACCCCAAACACATCAAGCTTTCCATCCCCTACTCCCAATTCCTCCGTCTACGCAGGCTCTGTAGTGACGACCATAACTTTAAGACTCAGTCTCAACTCATGGATCGCAACTTCATCCTACGTGGATATCTCCTCACCACTATCCACACCGCCCTTGCCAGAGCACGTTCCGTGGACCGTGCATCTGCTCTCTCCCCCCGAACCCACCCCGCCATCTCTCGCCTCTCAATTTCCCCTTCACCTACCACCCCACCACCCTACCTCTCCAACATCGTACATCTTCCCTAACCTACCCCTTCCTCCTTCAAACGAGCCCTCAACCTACGAGACCTCTTGGTCCACAGCTTCTTCCCTAACCCAACTTCTCAACCCGGTTCGTTCCTCTACTCCCGCCCACACTGCCACACTTGCCCTTACCTCTCCAACAACACCTTCCTCACCGGCACCCATCATCGACCCTATCACATCACCGAATATCATCTACTGAATCTCCTGCTCTCTCTGCCCTTCTCTATACATCGGGCAAAAGGGACGCCACTTAGCTGACCGGTTTGCGGAACACCTCCGAGACATCCGACTCGGCAATGACACCCCGGTCTCGCGCCATTTCTGCTCTACCGATCACTCTTTGCAACACCTGTCCGTGTTCGGATTGTCCTTGCACAGGGCCATCCGGACTCCCGTTTGCGTCGTGAACAGGGATTAATCTTCTCTCTTCGCTCCTTTGCGTCACATGGGCTCGTCTCTCCTCTCCTCTTCATCTAACCTACTCTCCTCGCCTCTCTCCCCCTCACACCTACTTCCTCCCACCTCTCCTCTCCTCTCTTGCTCCGACTCCTACTTCTTCTCTTCACTCCTACTCTCTTTCTCTCTTCTCTTCACTCCTACCCATCTTCTCCTTCCCCTTCATTGTCACCCCTCCCTCGTAAGCCCACCCCACCCCACCCCTACAATTCCAACCCCACCTTCCCTATTCTTCCCCATCCCTTACACCCACACCCACATACCTCTACCTCCAACCTCTGCCTACCCACATACCCCACCCTCAGCGTAGCCCAAGCCCCACCCTTGCTTTCCCCACTCTCGCCTACCCCACTTCCCAACACCATCACACCACACCACACACGCACACGTCAAGATCACCAGCTCTCTTCCACACGCACATACCAACTCTCTTATACACACGCACGCGCACCTTCGTTTTTGGATCACCACTACTTTATTATCTCCCCTTCTCCCTAGCTTTCGTGTCCAGCATTCGTTAAAGACATTTTCACTTCCCGAGCGTTATACTAATACAGCTGTTTGTTGTCTACACCACCTACCTTCGTCTTTTGTTTTTTGTGAAATCGTTCTCTCTCTTCTCTCTCTCTCTCTCTCTCTCTCTCTCTCTCTCTATATATATATATATATATATATATATATATATATATATATATATATGCATGCTATCATACATAAATTTGTACATGTGTCTGTATATAAATATGTAAGTGCATCTTTTGTATTTGTGTATGAGTAAGCAAAGAAATATCAAATTTCCTTCCCTAGTCAAATTTCTTTCCCTCATTGACCGGTTTCCCGGATTATGTGACGTATATATCCTCCACACAGTGACACAGAGACACAGACACACTGGCCGAGGCGTTGATCCGTTACAAGATTATGCATTGTTGCCGGTTGAGAGGGCTGGGGTAACATGAAATGAACTGTTGTGTTTTAAGAACACAACACATCACTCGGTTCAGGAATCGAGGCTAAAATCTGACGATCATGTGTTCAACACTCTAATCACTAAGCCACGCGCTTCCACGCATATATAGGCACACACACATATATGCATATGTATATGCGTGTGTGTACAAACGTGTGTGTGTCTGCGCATATTTATAGATACACATACGCACGCGCGCAGACGCAGATGCATGCGCATACATGAATAACGTGTCCATTATGCATACATCATTATATAGAGTGTCAACGCAAATTTTTGAGGTAAAATATTTATTGTATATAAAGTGTTATGCAAATCGCTTGAAATTAATTTTCAACGAGGAATGCCTTACTTAATTCATTTTCTCGGTTCGCAAGCTGTTGCCAATCTAGCTAACATTAGCAAAAAGAAAAAAAAATAATAATAATAATCCTTTCTACTGTAAGTACAAGGCCCGAAATTTTTGGAGGGAGGGGTAAATCGATTACATCGATTCCAGTATTTCACTGGTACTTAATTTATCGACCCCCGAAAGGATGAAAGGCAAAGTTGACATCGGCTGAATTTGAACTCAGAACGTAAAAACTGACAAAATGCCGCTAAGCATTTTTCCCAGTGTGCTAACGATTCTGCAGGCTTACCACCTTAATAATAATAATAATAATAATAATAATAATAATAATAATAATAATAATAATAATAATAATAATAATGATAATAATAATAATGATGATAATAATAATAATAATATAATATAATAATAATAATAATAATAATAATAATAATAATAATAATAATGCGGCTGGACGTGACAGCAACTGGACGTGTTCTTCGCTGCTCTGGCTGTCAGCAGCTGAAGACACAGAAACACTTATACAACACAGCAGGACAAATGAAAAATAACTCTAAAAGACTGGAATATCTACGGTTTTCTGTGAATATTTTGAATTTCCCTCAAAATAAGTTAAGGAACTTACATATGTACGGCTTTCGAACACAATCAGCTTTAAAACCTTTAATATCTGCACCTTCTGAGAATACCTATCATTTTTCCTTTCCCCCTGAGAATTCGAAAATGTAAGCATCCTCTTTATTCCAAGAACACTACAGTTTTCTATGTTAGGACAGACAAAAATTTTTACCTCCCTGTTCTTTTGGTTCCTTTTTTCCTGAATATTCGAAAATGTAAACGTCCTTTTTATTGTAAAAAAAGTTTTCTCTGAAACTTTAATATCTCCAATTTTGTGTGAACACTTTGTCTTCTCTTCTTCCCTGACTAACAGAATATATAAACATGCCTTTTATTGTAACAACACAATTAAATGCACGATAAAGAAATTAAAGAAGTAAGCACCTGCCAATATACAAACTGCACAACTACAAAAACTGTAAACCACAGCAAAACTTTTAAAAAGAAAAGAAAAATTCCAGAAGAAAAAGAAATTCAGAAATTCAAAAATCCAACAAGGTGAACATCTCTTCCTCCTACTATTCCCAAAGACTGGAATATCTACAATTTCCTGTGATTTTTTTTACTCGCTCTCAAAACAAAATAAGTTAGGAAACTTAAATACCTACAGCTTTCGAACACACAAACGATCCTCCTTTTTATTCTAAGAACACTGCCATTTCTCTCTGTGCGGTCATACAAAAGAACATATTTAGTAAATCTTAAAACTTTACTATCTACGACTTTTTTCCTTTTCTTTTTGACTTTCCCTGGGTATTCGAAAATATAAACATCCTTTTAATTGCAAAAGTCCTACTGTATTCTCCAACTGGACAGACAAACGAACTTAAAAACTTGATATACTATCCAAATAAGTAAACACACTTTTATTGCAACAACACAATTGAATTCAGAAATTCAAAAATTCAACGACGTGAATATCAGTATATATATATGTGTGTGTGTGTGTGTGTGTGTGTGTGTGTTATTGTTTTTTCTACCCGTAATTACAAATAGAACCGGTTGAGTTGCTTCTTTTCAAGGCAGTGCTCTCAGCGGCCACTGGTAGTAGTAAATACATTTGACCTCTGCTGACCCAAAAGGTGCGAAGATTCTTTTGTCTTTATGACTGACCTCTCCACCATCTGCCGAAAGGAGCAGTGGTAGTTTACTTGATGAGAGACATATAGATGATCTAAAAGAAAACAATAAAACTAATAGCAATATGACCGATGAACAAAAGGCAATTTACGACAGAATAAAGACTACAGGAGAACGATAGAGACATTATTTACAACCTTAAAAAGGTTGATCGATGGAAATTGAACCAAGAAACGTAAAATGTCAAGGAAATTCTGAAATACATCAGAACAAACAACACCACAGAAACAAATAATTTTATCAAGGTAGCAAGTATTGTTGTAGCAGAAAACGTGGATGTTGAAACATAATGGGAGTGACAAAAGAAAAGATCCATGGTGGAAAAGAAGAATTCAGGCAGTGTTAGACATGCTCTCAAAGGAAATCTCTGTGTTAGACCAAAAAGAGAAAGGGGAGCTTAAAAGCGAACAAAAATACAGTGCTTGAAAAGGAAGTATAATATTGAAAGAAAGGGCCTGAAAGTAGTAGTGGGGGAATTGAAACAGCGCCTCGTTGCAAAGAAAGCAAAGATGGTAAGATACGACCAAAGAATGAAGGATTACCACTAGAATAGGTTATTCAGAGTAGGTCGGAAGAGATTCTATAAAGAAACAAATGGAGAGTGTACAGATGAAAAGTTGATACCAGATAACATTGAAAGTCAAAGGTTTTGGAGTGACATCTGGAGCAAAGACAAGGAGCACAAGAAGGATGCTGAATGGTTGCAAGAACTGAAACAAATAGTAGTCTGTCCAAAACAGGCAGAACTAGTCATTTCGGTTAGGGAAGTGAAGGAAATCTTCAAAAAAATTAGCAACTGGAAGTCCCCGGGACCAGATGGAGTTCAAGGCTACTGAATCAAAAGATTTGGTGAATGTCATGCATGAATAGCTGCGCAACTCAACACCTTGTTAAATTCTGACCAAGTAACACCAGAGTGGTTGACATTGGGTAGGACAGTGCTGTGTAGAAATTAGGAGGGGCATCTTCCAGGGGGACTGCCTGTCCCCACTGATCTTTGTACCGTGCTTAATACCACTAACACTGATTCTGAGGAAAGCAAAAGCTGAGTATGTATTCAAAATCCACCAACAAAAAGTGAACCATTTGTTATTCATGGATGACCTCAAACTTTATGGTAAAGATGAATCCCAAGTCAGTTCCCTCGTTGATGCGGTGTATACTTTCAGTGCTTATATCAGAATAGAGCTCGGACTGAGAAAGTGTGGTGTGTTAGTCTTGAAGAGAGGCAAAATCAAATGTATAGACGGGCTAACGATACCGTCGGTGGAAGTTATGAAGCAGATAGAAGAGACGGGCTATAAGTACTTGGGGATTTTGGAAATGGATAAATTGATGGAGAAAGAAATGACAGAAAAATTTAAGGTGGAGTAGTTGCGCAGACTGAGACTGATCCTTAAGTCGAAATTAAACGGACAGAATAAGATTGAAGTTATCAACAGCTGGGAAGTTTCACTCCTTAGATATGGAGCAGGGGTAATTGCATGGACAGTAGACGAACTAAACAGCTTAGACAAAAAGATAAGGAAGTTGCTAACTAGATATGGGTCACTCCACCCAAAAAGTGACACAGACAGACTGTACGCACCAAGAAAACGGGGGGGGGAAGAGGACTTATTGGATGCGAACATAGCATTAGAGCAGAGGAAAACAACATAGCATGGTATGTAAAAAATGTCACAAAACCGCTGTTATTAGAAGTAAGAAGGCCAGATTTGTGTAGGATGAAAGATTGCAAAGATAAAGCACTATACAAGAAATTGAAAGCGAATGAAACTGAAAATAGGTGGGTAAAGAAAAGAATGGATGGTCAATTTCATAGAGATGTTGAAGATAAGACAGACAGAGAAAAAAGATGGCTGTGGATGACTAAATGTGATATAAAACTGGAAACGGAGGCTCTAATCTATGCTGCTCAAGAGCAAGCACTAAGAACATACTACATAAAACACAGAATAGACAACACAGCAGAAAGTGATAAGTGCAGAATCTGTGGACAAAATGGTGAAACCGTATGACATATTACCAGCCAATGTACGCCACTAGCCCAGAAGGAATAAGAGACACCACGACAATATAGCCGGGCTTGCCCATTGGACACTTTGCAAAAAGTATGGACTTGACAGAGTAAAACATTGGTACGACCACAAACCCAAAGGCATCATCGAAAATGATAATGCAAAGATCCTGTGGGATTTTATGATTCAGTGTGACCATGAGATTGAGAATAGAAAGCCGGACATAGTCTTAATTGAGAAAGAAAGCAAACTATGCAGGATCATAGATATAGCATGCCCAGCTGACAACAAGGTATTCGATAAGGAAGAAAGAAAAGTCGAGAGATATGACAGGTTAGCTTGGGAAGTTAAGCAGTCGTGGTCGATGAAAAAGATAGCAGCAGTACCAATAATTGTCGGAGCTCTGGGAATCTCGTGAAGTACGTGGAACAAATAGGGGCTGCAATAAGGGTGGAGCGCTTGCAGAAAACAGCATTATTGCGTTTGATCCAAGATTGCAGCTCAGTCAAAGGTTTGTGGGAAATCATGTACTACAAACGGCGATCACACCTGCTCACCGTATAAGAAGTGCTGGAGGAGTTGCAGTCTCAACATATGCCTGCGAATCAATAGCCACAGCAAGCCCAGCCCTCCATTTAGCGGGTGTTGACAGCAAATGGCGCGCCTGGCCAGTATAACGCGCCCCTTCCATAGAAAGCGGAAAAGTAGGCGCTCCAGTTTGGTCAGATTCGAAGCGGGACGGAGCACGACGGTGAGACAGTAGTAGATGACGGCTGCGATGTAAGCATTCGCCACCTCTGCCCGACCTTTCAGAGATAGTTTTCTCTCAGTCCATTTCTGGGTGAGATTCAAACGTGGTAAACTGACAGCTAATACCACGAACCAACCTGATCATGATACATCTATCGAGGACCTGGACCAAGAAGGTTTTTATAAGTATCTTGGAATATAGGAAGTGAAAAATATTCAACACGGATCAATGAAATAAAAAATCAGGAAAAACGTATTATAGACGTGTTATAATGGTCTTGAATACTGAGCTGAACTCTCGGAATAGAATTGCAGTTATAAACTCCCATGCGGTACCAGTTATCCAGTATAGCCTATGTCATCAACTGGAATCTGAGTGATCTCTAGCGTATAGACATAAATACTAGGAAACCTTTTACGCTGAACAAGATACACCACCCAAAATCAGACGTCCACAGGCTCTATCTCCCACGAAAGCAAGGCGGCGGAGGCTTGAAACGTCCGATAAAACGACCACGGTAGGACACCAAGAGTACATCCAAAGTAACACCGACTGGATGATACAGCTGGTAAGGCAACACGGACAAAGTAAGAAACTGCACTCAATCTCAAAGGAGGAATATAAATACAGACGATAGGATAAACTCCTTGATTATGATGATGATAAGGAGGACATACCACCCACTAAGGCAGCAAGAAAGTGTAAAACAAAAGTCGAACAAGAAAGCTTGAAGGAAATATCAAGACTGTGGAAAGAAAAGCCATTGCATGGGTAATACTCCAAATGAGTTAAGGAAGCTGATGTAGATAGGGGAAGAACCCATCAGTGGCTGCAGAGTGTTGGTTTGAAAGCTGAAACTGAAGGATTTATCCTAGCAGCCCAAGTTCAATCTCTTCACTCGGAATTATCAAGCTAATGTCACCGGCAATGAGGTTAGACACAAAGTGTAGATTCTGCAATGACAAACTTGAGGGTATTGACCACATTGTTGTTGGGTGCTCAGACCTTGCCCATACAGAATATAAAGCCAGGCATGATCGAGTTGGCCAACACTTGCACTATAGCATATGTTGTTACTATGATATTCTGCACCCTGGTATGAACACCATCCAGAGCCAGTCACTAAGGGAGAGAATGTTACCAATTAAAGAAAATGTTATCAGTTAACATGCCTGTTAATTGATATGACAATGCCTACTGCTAGAAACACCTCAGCAAAGGAATTTGAAAAACTATCGAAACCTTAAGATTGGGATATCTAAGACGTGGAAATTATGAACAAAACCATCCCTGTTGTTGTAAGTGCCCTGGGAATGATCAGGAAAGGTACTGACAATTTTTTGACCAGATCTTTAGGAAACCAACAATCTATGAAACCCAAAAAGTTGTGTTGACATCAGCCATCCACTGGTACTTAATTTATCGACCCCGAAAGGATGAAAGGCAAAGTCGACCTCGGCGGAATTTGAATTCAGAACGAAGAAGGGTAGATGTATTGACGAAATACCTATTTCTTTACTACCCACAAGGAGCTAAACACAGAGAGAACAAACAAGGCCAGACAAACGGATTAAGTCGATTATATCGACCCCAGTGCGTAACTGGTACTTAATTTATCGACCCCGAAAGGATGAAAGGCAAAGTCGACCTCGGCGAAATTTGAACTTAGAACGTAGCGACAGACGAAATACTGCTAAGCATTTCGCCCGGCTACATTTCTGCCAGCTCGCCGCCTTTAGGTTGTAACTATTGTAGGGAATGTCATTAAAAAACTATCACTAAGAACTGAGGCGACAACAGTCACAAACAGAATTAGGTTATCGATAAGAATATTCTTGGGTGACAGCTTGTCTGTGCTGTTGGTAGTGAATACCTTATCAGACTTATTGGAGAAATGCCAAGGAATCATGTTATGCTCTGCAGAGAAGAAAATTAATGTCATTAGCACATTTTCTGTCGGTTACCTGAAACGGTATTCAGGTAATAGATTCTAGTTTACGCTGTGGACAGGTGCGATAGTTAGAGCGCTGGACGAGATGTCTAGCAGTATTTGTGCTGAATCCTTGCGTTCTAAGTTCAAATCCTATCGTGGCCTTTTTTGCATGGAACATTTAATCTTTCACCCAGTTTAGCACCATCATCTGGTTCTTAGAATCCACTCCATTGCAATCATGCAGATCAGGTCTCCAATTTGGATATAATTTCGTCCCTCTCCTCCCCCTTAGAGATTCGGGGACTTTGTAAAGCGTTGTGAGTACCGTTCTTTCCCTTGATTAATCAACACACACACACACGCATGCACACAAGCACACACACACGCACACACACACACACACACACATATATAGATATATATATTATATAAAATCCGTTGTCTGTCTGTGTGTCTTCTAGGATCTCGGGCATCCTCCATCCGATTGCGCTAAAATATTGATATGTAGATACCGACGGTATCAGGACGTGTATAAGTTTTGAAAAAATTACAAAAATCGATGCCAGGTGAGAATGTGATCGATAAAGCCGTGGGAAAGTGCATTTGTAAAACCGTTTTTCTTGGAATAGAAAAAAGTCTATCTTTATTCCTTCTTTTGCTGGTATCTCAAATTTAGGTTAAATCAGTGATTCTCAAGGGGGAGGCCTATGTGACGGTCGGACAAGTTGTTTTGAGAAAATTTGGTTTAAATATTTGACAACTCAGCACCGTCCATTGGACGGGGGGAGGGCGTTTTGCTTGTCTATTATATAAAAACCGTTCTGTCTGTCTGTGTGTCTTCTAGGATCTCGGGCATCCTCCATCCGATTGCACTCAAATTTGATATGTAGATACCGACGGTATCAGGGCGTGTATAAGTCTTGAAAAAATTACAAAAATCGATTCCAGATGAGAATGCGATCGATAAAGCCGTGGGAACATGCATTTGTACGCTCAAGCACATCAGCTATTGCAATCAGCTATTGCGTACGCAAGAAAAATGCACGTACAGTTTGCGCAAAAAAATCATCATGCTTTTCCATCTAGATTTACCTCCAGCTAACTCATTTGCATGCATCGTTTTTGTCCTGCTTTTCTTCCGTCAACCTGTACATAACTGCACCTTCTATTTTTTGTTGTTTTTGTACTGCTTAAAGGCACGTTTTTTTCTTGCCAAGCTTACTGTTTAAACCATGTTTGTGTTCTCCCAGTCAACAGCCTTATCATTACTGGTACTTTAAACTCTTCGGTTGCATATTTGTGTGAATAAAATCGTTTTTCTTTGGAATAGAAAAAAAGTCTATCTTTATTTCTTCTTTTGCTGGTGTATCAAATTTAGGTTAAATCAGTGTTTCTCAAAGAGGAGGCCTATGTGACGGTCGGACAAGTTGTTTTGAGAAAATTTGGTTTAAATGTTTGACACCGTCCATTGAACGGGGGGCGTTTTGCTCGTATATATATATATATATATATATATATATGTATGTGTGTGTGTGTGTGTGTGTGTGTGTGTGTGTGTGTGTGTGTGTGTGTGTGTGTGTGTGTGTGTGTGTGTGTGTGTGTGTGTGTGTGTATCACGGTATTCTTTCAGTTTCAGCAAAATTTTTGAAAGAAACTAGGTAAGCATGGACTATGTTGAGGCTGTTCAGATTGTGATACAAACAAAAAGCTATTACTTAGCAACTGGGCCCGGGAGCAGTCTTTGTAACTAATATTTATTTTCACGTAAGCTGCGGTAATCGTCCAGACAAATCATTTTGTATAGACGTTAAGTGCTAAAAAAAAGCACAGATTATATTAGCAGACGAATGTTTACCAACCACATGGTTCTGGGTTCAGTCCCACTGCGTGGTACCTTGGGTAAGTGTCTTCTACTATAGCCTCAGGCCGACCAAAGCCTTGTGAGTGGATTTGGCAGACGGAAACTGAAAGAAGCCCGTCGTATATATGTATATGTATATGTGTGTGTGTTTGTGTGTCTGTGTTTGCCCCCCCCCCTCCCCAACATCGCTTGACAACCGATGCTGGTGTGTTTACGTCCCTGTAACTTAGAGGTTCTGCAAAACAGACCGATAGAATAAGTACCAGGCTTACAAAGAATAAGTCCTAGGGTCGATTTGCTCGTCTAAAGGCGGTGCTCAAGCATGGTCGCAGTCAAATGACTGAAACAAGTAAAAAGAATAAAAAAGAGACGAAGGTTCATCTGCACCGGCGATTGGAACTGTTGTATTACATGATTTCAATGTAAATTGCACTTCATCACCAACTTAGCACTCTACCATCGAATGCCAGATTCAAAATTCATTAAACCGATATTCTTTTAACACTGACTTAACAGTTAATGGTGTCGCAAATGTCTATACGAAAAACTTCCTCAGCAAATGCCTACACGAGATTATTTGTCTGGACCATTACCGCAGCCTACGGTGTTCAAAACAAGACAACCAAGTTAAGTTACAAAGGCTGCTTCAATTGCTAATAGCAAACTTATACACAACGCCAAATTTTTCAACATCACACTGTGGTCGATAATTTTTTCCCTACCAACCCAACAGCCAGGTTCGAGAAATATGCCGGAGGAATAGGAATCGACATGAGGGTAGAGCAGGCCCCAAAAAACTGTTCTGTTGGGGACAGCTAGGATACTGAGATTGGTGCTTGGGTGTGGAATGTCTTCCGCGATAAGTTAACATCCAAGCACCTAAGCCTATAATTAGGACACAGAACTCTAAGAAGTAATAACAATGATAATGATGATGATGATGATGATGATGATGATAGTGGTGGTGGGGGGGTGATGATGATGATGATGAGGATGATGAGGATGATGTTTGTGCCTTCTCTACCAGATCCCCGACGACAAGCACCAATCTCGTAGCTAATACCTTGGCCAAAATTTTGAACTTTGTATTCAGCAGAGTTATGAGCCTCATGTTGTCAGAACAATCCCCCTTGTTTGGGTCTTTTCTCAGCAACCACACCGCTCTTCAGCTCACAAAACTAGGAATTCTCGCACTCTGTTGCCAGTTGCAGTAAACGTTTCCTAAGAAGTCATCGAAGAAGTCTGGCATGTAAGCATAAAGCTCGTATGGTAGGCCATCCAAACTAGGCGATTTACCCCACGTGCAACTAGCCAATGCTTCCGTATATCAAAGACTATTATCAGCCTTTAGCAGCGCTCCTCCTCCGTCGCCGAGAGCCGAGGTAGGACGTGAAATCTAACCTGTGACCCGGCTCACCGCTGCTCAATTTTCCAGTAACCGGATCCCTGTCTATGAAGCTTATCTAAGTCGACTGTACAGATCACGAATTTGTGGTCTGTATAGTCGACTACTTTAACCTGTGGTCAACCTACGCTATCCTCATCTACTACTCTACTCTAGATACGATCTGGATGACCCGAAGCAGTTTGACCAGGACCACTCTGGCACATCTGGGAATCGTCTGAGCAGGTTTGCGAGGCTTTTTCACCTTCTTCTCCTATCTGCTAAACCTACACAGTCCCACTCAAATTAGTCAGTTTAAAACATCACTAAACAGTTATGCCCGGAAACATAGCTACCAAAAACAAAAGTAGATACGATTTTCGATCTATCAGCCTTCGATATGACAAATATATCCATTTGGAAAACAAGCGGTATCATGTCAAAAAGTCAGCCCTGAACAAACAGATCCGTCTCCTATTGTCACCGTCAATGCTAAGCCAAAACTCATGCCAGATCGGTCATCACCCGAGACGAGGACCTCGTTACCCAGTGGGGAACGAGACTCGGGTCGAAAAGTCTGCTGCTGGAA
>NC_043003.1:27297573-27305073 GCF_006345805.1 Octopus sinensis
AATTAGTTGGTTGTCATAATAAAACTCAGAGTTTCGGATACCGGGGCTTAAGTCTGCTCCGGTATCTCATCAGTTACTAAGACAAAATGCTATGAAAAAAACCGTTAAATAAAGGGAAATTATTCCTATAAGCATGCTGAAAGTAATACTTCATTCATAGAATCTGCATATGCACACATATACACACACACATACATGTACGTACACACATACACACACACATATGTATGTATATTTATCTATATACACACGCGTATACAAATACATACAAACACACATATATACATATTTCTACGCATACACGCACATATACTCATGCACACATCACTGCGCTCATATATACAACTCTACACACACACACATACATACGCGGATATACAAAATGTAGTTTATATGCACCTGCGTATACATACGCGGAAAACGTATATACAAAAACACATACTCAAAAACACACTCATCAATATGTTCATATACACATCTCTATACGCAAATACACATACATACGCGGATTTACAAAACATAGTCTATACACATATGCACATACATACGCGGATAGATGTATTGGGTTGTCCGGAAAGTTCGTGCCGATTTATAGTAGCTTAACTTTCGACTTATTTTAGAACATGGTTGAGTCCATAAAATAGGATTTGACTACACCTCCATTTAGAGCACAGTTTAAGCTATCTTTTCGTGGAAGAAGGTTTATGTTCCTATAACCTGTGTTAATTATGTAACCCTTTAAAATGGAAGATAAGAAAGTTTATATTCGGCACTTGATGCTTTAGGGAACCAGACAAAAATTACTGCAGCTTGGCTGGAATGTGTTACCCCACCCTCCATATTCACCAGATATTGCTCTTTCGGATTTCCACTTATTCAGGTCTCTGCAGAATAGTCTTAATGGTAAAAATTTTAATTCCTTCGATGACGTAAAAAGATACCTTGATGAATTATTTGCCATGAAACCACCTCAATTCTGGGAAGAGGGTATTTTCAAGTTAAAGGAAAGATGGAGATGGATTGTGCAACAAAATGGTTCATAATTGGTTGATTAAAAATGTAATGGCAAGTGTTTATTGCCCTTTTCCTTTCCTTTAAAAGTCGGCACGAACTTTCCGGACAACCCAATATATACAAACAAAAACACATACGCAAAAAAAGTACATAAACCGTAAAACATTCAGCGCCGCAGAACTTGAATATACAAATGAGTTATATATGTATATACACAAATACCCATCTACACCTGCAGACATATAAACGTATATACATACATATATGTCTCCTTCCTTCATACACTCATATATGTACGTATATTCGTTTATATGTCTGCAGGTATAGACGTATTTGCCAGACAGGAGGGTGCCTCATTTGTATATTCAAGTTTTGCGGTTTACGTATTTCTTCATTTTTTTGCGTATGTGTTTTTATTTATATATACGTCTATTTTTGTCACACAGGAGGGTGTATTTGTGTATATACATAGATAACTCATTTTTATATTCAAGTTTTGTGGCGAAGGTGAATGTTTTACGGTTTATGCGTTTGTGTTTTTGATTTGTATATACGTCTATCAGCGTATGTGTGTGCATGTGTGTATAGACTATGTTTTGTAGCGAGTGTTTTAGAGTATGTGTTTTTGTGTATGTTTTCTGCGTATGTATATGCATGTGCGTATAAACTACGTTTTGTATATCCGCGTATGTATGTGTGTGTGCGTGTAGAGATATATATATGAGCGTAGTGATGCGTGCATGGGTATATATGTGTGTGTTTGCGTAGAAATATGTATATATATGTGTGTGTGTGTGTGTGTGTGTGTGTGTGTGTGTGTGTGTGTGTGTGTGTGTTTATATGTTTTTATATGTCTATATGGTTTTATTTAATATACATATAATCATATACTTCTCATTTATTTAGTTTTTCTTCCCTTTATCCTTCCTCTTTCTATAGGCTACCTCTGACTTTATATCCTATAACGTTGTTTTGAAACAAGGTTAATAGCGTTCAGTTAATCACTATACATATCCATCATTTTCTGTTAAAATGTCTTATTGAAGAGTTTCATTTCTTCACTTCCCTGAAGAGATTACATTGTTTTACACCATTTTATTCCTTTGGAATAATACCAGTGATTTCTTCGAAACATGTGTCGGAAGTAAAAAAAATTTGAATAGCACCTGCATTTAACTCCATTTATATATATATATATATATATATATATATATATATATATATATATATATATATATAATATATATATATATGTATAAGGGTGGAAAGGAACACACGAGTTGATATATATGAAAAAAACAAGTCAAAAATAGAAAATGCTAAGATAATTTTATAGTGAATCTTTCAGTACCGGTTTCGGTCATTTTGAGACCTTTTCAACTGTAACGATTAAATAATTAAATTTAGAAAAATTAGAAGAAAAGTTTTTTTTTAATGAATATTTCTGTAGTAGTGTTCAGATATAAGTAGCATTCTGCCTTTCTCTGACTCCCTTGTTTGCACTTGTGTGTTCGAGGTCGTTTTGAGTTCTTGGTAGGATAGGTGAAGAATAAGGAGGCTGATGTGGAGAGGGGGTGGGGAAATCTGGGAATGCCTTAATGGTCGTATTTTGAATGGTCAGTGGCTGACAGTAGTCGCAGTTCAATTCAGGAATTGTTTATGGAATTTGCGTAGGCGTTATACTGAAAGACATTAGTGACAAGGTTAAGGGGTGGAAGGTGGAGAAGTAGAAGAAGAAGAAGATGACGATGTTGATGATGATGATGATGAAGAAGAAGAAGGAGAAGAAGAAGAAGAAGAAGGAGAAGGAGAAGATGGTGGTGATGATGGTGGTGATGATGATGACGACGATGATGATGATAATGATGATGATGAAGAAGAAGAGGAAGAAGAAGAAGAAAAAAACAGAGAAGGGAGAATATGAATGATATCTAATTGAGGGATATCTAATTGAGGGATCAGAGTTCTCCTTCAAACAGGGACAACAGTTTACAGTGAAAAGCAACTTCACATGTGCTTCGGAGAACCTAATATACTCACTAACCTGCTCCGGGTGTCAAGAGCAGTACATAGGCCAAACAAAAAATGGTTTGCGTAAACGAATGGCCCTGCACAGATCCCAGATAAAAAATCCCCAAAACAGAAAAATAGCTTTTAGCCAACACATAGATACTTGCGCCAACAAAAAAACACCAAACTTCAGGATTTTCCCCCTCTACCAATTTAGGGACGATACAACCTCGAGACAACGAATAAGTAAAGAAAATCTCTTTATTACAAAATACAAGCCACTTCTTAACGGGTCTACGACAAACAATTAATACACCTCAACTTTAGAATAAAAGAAATATATACACACACAAATATTACACTCCATAGAATCCATTACTAATCAGCCCCATCACAGCTATACTTTCACCCATTCATATTCTCCCTTCTCTGTTTTTTTCTTCTTCTTCTTCATCATCATCATTATCATCATCATCGTCGTCATCATCATCACCACCATCATCACCACCATCTTCTCCTTCTCCTTCTTCTTCTTCTTCTTCATCATCATCATCATCAACATCGTCATCTTCTTCTTCTTCTACTTCTCCACCTTCCACCCCTTAACCTTGTCACTAATGTCTTTCAGTGTAACGCCTACGCAAATTCCATAAACAATTCCTGAATTGAACTGCGACTACTGTCAGCCACTGACCATTCAAAATACGACCATTAAGGCATTCCCAGATTTCCCCACCCCCTCTCCACATCAGCCTCCTTATTCTTCACCTATCCTACCAAAAACTCAAAACGACCTCGAACACACAAGTGCAAACAAGGGAGTCAGAGAAAGGCAGAATACTACTTATATCTGAACACTACTACAGAAATATTCATTTAAAAAAACTTTTCTTCTAATTTTTCTAAATTTAATTATTTAATCGTTACAGTTGAAAAGGTCTCAAAATGACCGAAACCGGTACTGAAAGATTCACTATAAAATTATCTTAGCATTTTCTATTTTTGACTTGTTTTTTCATATATATATATATATTATATATATATATATATATATATATATATATATTTATAATAAGATTAGCTCGTATACGAGTGGGTATATATTTGTAAAAAATGAAGTTTGAAAATGCTGCTATATTAGACAAATTTTAATTTTTATATATACATTATTTATTTAACATGTTTCGGTTCTTGAAATGACGAACCTTATCAAAAAAAAATTATATATAAAAAAGATAGTTCATGCTATCAAATATAAAAAAAATCATATATAATATTCAATAGAATCAGACATAAAAAAAATCATATATAGTAAAGCGAGTCCATGCTATATGTTTAAAGAGTATGATGTAGTTGTTCATAGTGGTGATATGCATTCAATATAAAAAATTCATGTTCTTGAAAAAGCGAGGAAATAATTTTAGATTTTACCTTGTGTTCCAATGGGAGCAACTGTAATGACTTTTGGTTGGTGCCTGTTCGTATAGTTTTGGTGAATCTTGTGAATTGTTTGGGTTTTATATCAGTTCAGCTTAGCTGTCTCACTTGCATTTTTCACTGACGTCATATAGTTCCCAACCAATCAAAACTCAGTCTCAACGAATATATCTTGTTAGGAAACCAACCAAGCAGAACGACAGTTTGGCCACGGGAGAAATATGTCATCCTTATTTTTGACGGATTGAAATTTGATCTGATCCATGACTGTAGCCTGTTAGGCGGCTAGTCAAGCGGAACGGGACGTCATCAATGTTTTGACCAGTCATCCCGTTTGGTGGCTAGTCTAGCAGAACGAGACGTCATCAATGTTTTGACCAATCAGAATCGGGTCTGACCTATAGCTGTATTAGATCTGACCCATGACTATATATATATATATATATATATATAATTATAAATGTATATATACAGGGTTCAGTGAATAAACTGTCGTCTAAATTACGCAAGAATGAAAGTAACACTGACATCTCATTTTGAAAGATACATTTACCAAAATTACATAAATATATCTTGAAATACTAAAGGGTAAATTAATTCAATAAAATCGCCGTTAGCTTCGACCACGGCATCCCGACAACTTCGGAGTCCCTTGCAACTCCTGCGGACGGTTTCCTTGTTTAAGTTGGTGAATGCTGCCATAATCCTTGCCTTCAGTTCATTTTTGGTGTTACAATGAGTTTTGCTGGTCTCTCGCTCAACTTCGCTCCGCACATAATAATCAAGGGGGATGCAGCCTGGAGAGTTAGATGGCCAGATGTTAGGGGTAGTGTGGTCACAGAAATTGTCTGACAGCCATGATTGGGTGCTCCTGTTTGTGTGGCATAGTGCAGAGGCCTGTTGCCAGACACAGGGTTTTCTAGCCGCCACCCTCCAGACCCAAGGTAGCAGTACCTCCTCCAGGGCACTTGATGTAGTCCTTCGTGTTGAGTCTGAGGCTGTGTGGTAAGATGAATGGAGGCATAACACGCCATCACTAGTGATCACGCGAAACACCATGATGTTGACTCGATGTTTGATTTTTATCACTTTCGGTACATGTCCTCAGACTGCACTGTCCTCAGACACTGAAATGTTTGTATTCGAGCTTCTAGTACGAATGCCAAGCAGTACAGCGTATAGCTTCCAAACATCTGGCAGAATGAATTGCGTCATGGTGCTGTTTTTCTCACAGACGGTGCCCAATTGACCCTACTATACTGTGTGGTCGACAAAATCAAAAACAATGCGCATGCACGAAAGTAAAAGTGAGATGATGATAATTTACCCATCACACCCTGTATATATATACGCAGAGTTATATACATGTACACACGCTATACATTGTTTTATACGCACTCGGACACGCATTTTACACATACGTATAGATAATACATTGTATGTATTTATGTGTGTACCGAGGCATTTGTGAGCGCATGAGTGTGCGTGGGGGTGTGCACAGTTAGACAGTTTCAGCTAAAACAAGTTCTATGCAGTCAGTATAGTCATGCTGTTGAGCTTTGCCAGCAGATGTGAAACTCAGAAGGGTAAATGTATTGACGAAATGATTTACTGATTCAATACTAATTTGAGGCATTGGTGAGCGGTGGGGGAAATGCTGAACACACAATGCTCGCTGCTCTGTCTGTATGTGTATGTTTGTGTGTGTGTGTCTCAGACTTTTCGATAAACGCATGAAGTATCATGTGATAAAGTAAATTAGAAGCGTCATTTGCATAAACACACACACACACATGTATGCTTATGTGTGCATGTTATATATATATATCTGTCTATATATATATACATGGATATATACATATATATATATGTATATATGTATATATATATATACATATATATATGTATATATACGCATATATGTATGTATGTATATATATACATATATATATATATATGTAGCTATATGACTATATATTATATATATATATATATATATATACATTTGTAATTAAGATGGTATTATCTGCACACCTCGAAGTAAGATGAATAAAAAGCAAATATGTAACAAGTGCACCTAGGTATTACTACTATACGGTCGTTTCAGGTGGCTCCATTTATTCGAACAATGCAAGCATTACATCACTTTGAAATACACCGCCATCTTCGGTTGCAAATATATAGATTTTCAACAGAGAGGATATTCTATTATAATTTTTAGCAAATATTTCGTCGGAGATAGAGAATGAAAAAATTCCATGCTACTACTATTGTAGCAGGTTAAACTTAGAGAAAAGCAACTACAATTTTGGTAGAAGTGGTCAATACAGAGTGGCAGAAGTGGTCCACAGTGGGTGTCATGGTAATTTAGCTACAATTTTTATCTATCCCCTTATCATCATCAAAAGACCTAATTCAGTTAGTGAACTGCATATATTAAGAATTAAAACCACTTGGAGTTGACAGCTAAGTTCTAGCAGCTGGTCACAAATTCAATAATTGTTAGATATTCTTTCAAACCTTAATTCACTGTGACAATATAATTCCCTTGACACATAAAGAAATAAATCTCAGAAGTCATTTGGATAGTGGTAAATGCCCAGAAAAAGAGGTTGGGTAGAGGTGACATAAACGTTTTTATTACTATCAGTCTCCAATAGAAAACATAGGACGCTACAATGAGATGTAGATGGGCATTAAAGGTACAGAGGGAAAAGATATTATATTTTGTATAATAAATGTAAAATTTTTTAAATTTAAAAAGGGATATGAGAACCGGGTAAAGTAAAAAGAATATATAGACCAATTTAAGCACAAAGAAATGGAGATTACTTTTATATAAAATATAAGCTTCATAATACTTCATCTTAGCAGGACTTTCAGGTGGTTATGATACTTACATTCAGAATTTTTCTGGGAAAGGGATATACATTTCCTATTGATTGAAAACAGGGGTCCAAAAGCAGAAATATAAGATACATGGTTCTCTAACAGATGAACTTATTTAAAATTATATTATACATATATTTTTAAACAAGC
>NC_043003.1:27310073-27315073 GCF_006345805.1 Octopus sinensis
CTTAATTATTTTGTCCGTTATAATTTTATTGTTTTTTTAATTGTAATTGTTATGTAGTTGAAAAGTTAACGCTCACGCTCATAATACACACATTTGAATTATTTTTTTTACAATCCAACCGTCCTTTCACACGGAATTTCGTCTGTCTGTAAACCAAAGCTCTGATGAGACCTATATAAGTAGATATGCATTGTATAAAGCAAATAAGATATATAAGTCGTAACAAATTGTTGGCTATTTTGGTTTTTTGATGTTGTTTTATGTTATATTATATTATATTCATAGTATATTATGTTATAATATAATATAAATAAATTATCGGATTGTCAATTGAATCTCTCTATTTAATTTATTGTTTATGTGTGTGTGTGACGAATATATTAAATTTATAAGATGTAATTATAAATAACAGAAAAAATATAAATCTAAGTATCATATTGCATTACATCTCACTATGCTTACCTGCAGAGAGAAGTAACATACTCCGTAAATCATAGAATGTTACACTAGTATATACGAAGGTAAATAGGAATACAAAATATAACATTTTACGATATAATACAATGTAAACTGCAAGAATAAATAAAATATAGTACACCAAAAAAATAAATAAATAAAATGAAATATATATTTATATGTTTATATATATATATATAATATATATATATATATATATATATATATATATATATAATATATATATATATATATATATATATAATATATATATATATACAAATAAAGAAATTCGGGGTGAGTACTTGATAATTGTACGCACCTGTATATACCGTTTGGTGGTGTAGGTGGTGGAGTAAATTAATCAAAATAAAAACACGATGCCAAGGATTCAGCGGTACATATGTTTCGGGCCTTTATTAGACGGATTTATAACAATGCATAATGTGTGTCTGTGGCCTTCTTCAGCCGCGCACAACTACTTCCTCAAGGACATGTATTACATCAAAAATTCTTGGTTGGGGATGCAAATCCTCTCATTCGAGTACGACATAATGCGGCAACAGCATAAAAATGAAGCGTCCATCTCGTTCTTCTCTCAATGTAGAATGAGGAAGTTTGGATGTTGAGGTAATATAAATAAATGAATAAATAAATATATACATATATAAATGCAGACAGACGTGAAGGAACCTAGTAATAAGAGCAAATAGAGATAAAGATGGAGGGGCGAGAATTCAGGACGAAGGATAAAAAATATATAAAAAGTGTAAGTATAGAAAAATATAAAAATGTAGAGTATAAAGATATAAAGAGATATAAAAAATATAAAAATATATAAATGAATATAAAGGTATAAAGTTATAAAAAAATAAAATAAAAAAATTAAAAATAAAAAAATTAAAAAATTAAAAAAAATAAAACATAAAAAATAAAGAAAATAAAAAATAAAAATTAAAAAATAAATGTGTATGTAAGTGTATGCGCACACGCACGTATAGACACACAGATGTGTGTGTGTGTGCGTGTGGATACGTGTGCGTGGGTCCGTGTGTATGTATATATGCGTGTATGTATGCATTTGACTGTATCCTGTTAGGTGGCTAGTCCAGCGGAACGAGACGTCATCAATGTTTTGACCAATCATCTCGTTAGGTGGCTAGTCCAGCAGAACGAGACGTCATCAATGTTTTGACCAATCAGAATTAGCTGTATCGTATGTGGAAACCGACCAAGCAGGGTGACAATAGCTTGCCCACTGAGGTAATACGTCATCAGTTTCTTGACGAATCAGGATTAGATCTGCTCGTAGAGATCTTTTTATAAATTTTTTTCCTATATATATATATATATATATATATATATATAGCAGCGTATTTAATCGATCAATTGGCTTACTGATCAATTGATTGTTTAGCCAATCAGTTGTTTGATTGATTAGTTAGTTCACTGATTATGTACTGAGTAGTTAACCAAGAGACTGATCGGTGGCTTTATAAATTTTCAATTTAGACCATTTTTTAACCCTTTTCTTACCTCCTTTTAACCATATTTAATCTTAAATGCCCAAGGAAATTTTTTCATTGTTATTTTTTTTTATTTTACACTTCTATTTTATTGAGTTAAAAGGCTTTATAATACTTTCCTCCACCTTCTAAATTCCTAATTGTCCAAATAGGTAGTTCTCTAAATTTTAATGTTACCTTATTATTCTTATTTTATCTCATTTTATTGTATTTGATTTTAGTTTTATTTTGGGCCCCTTACAGCATATATAATTTATTTATTTATTTGTTTATTTATTTATTTTACCCCTATCAACAGTTTTAATAACCGGTCTGTTGTTTCTATATTCTAACTAACCAATTATATCGGGCATTTGACCCTGGTCTATCTCACTTTGGGCAATGGGTGGATTGACTGAAATGCCTACTATTAAGTAAAAATTACATTTATCGATAAGCACTTTATTATGATCAATACTATTACTTAGTACTACAAACATAATTATTAATAATTATTATAATTATTATTTTAACACCTTACTGCATCTTTACTCTTTGCCTCACCTATCCTATTTGCGTAAACAGCTATTATTATTATTATTATTATTATTATTATTATTATTATTATTATTGAGTGAGAGAGCAGTTCATGCCATCAAAGTGACACTGGGGTAAAATATACGAAGCCCAATATACCCATCATGACTACCCGTCTGATAAGGGTACACCAGGCACATGCATCACAACCATATGTGCGCGACATGGTGATCTCATATCAAGATAAAACAGCACATGACCTTGCAGGTGGGGCCCAGTTAGAATTTTCTTCGGGTTGAGTAGCCTATCCCGCTCAAAAGGTCCCTGAATAAGGGTTGCTTAAGGATGTTGAAAGAACCACCCATGTTTCCAGAGGTGAATTATTCAAACCCCAAAGAATCCCTCTCAACACATGGCTATGATGCTCCCCCTATTATTATTATTATTATTATTATTATTATTATTATTATTATTATTTATTCAACCTATGCCCCCCCCCCGTAATATAGAACAATCCAACCAAATATCCCTTTAGGAGTTTAGTCATTTACTTAACGTCCTAGTGAGATACACACGTAACATGACATGATTCTCATCATATTCAACCTTTCTTTCTTCTTATCTGGTCTCTTCTTTTTATTTATTTATTTATTTTCCACTCTGATGAAGTTCCATGATTCAAATCAGTTTTATTACCAACTATGATATATTTTAGCATAATAATAGTGATACATTGGCAGCAGAAACAGCTGTTAGATGGGATGCAGTATTTTTGTAAATAATAAATAATAATTGATGCAAATCAATTGTTGTTCATCTAAAAGGCCGATTTTTTCCAATTTTAATATCAAAACAAACGCAGTTATAATGAAAACAAAAGGCATCTGAGGAGTGATGCATACCCTGCGCGCAGATAATTTTTTTCTCAAATTATCGTAAAGCTTATAATGCGTTGCTTACCCATGCTTTTTAACTGAACCGAATTAAGGTGATCAAAAGAGGATTAGAAGGCTAAGAACGCTGAAATTAAGAAATAAACTCGTAAATAAACGAAACCCTCGAATCCATCACTGTACACACACACGCACACACACACACACACAGTCGAACATGTATGTATGTATGTATGTATGTATGTATGTATGTATGTATGTATGTATGTATGTATGTATGCGTGTATGTATGTATCCACACGTGTCTACGCGCATAGGTAATAGGTACACCATGATATAAACACACGCAGACGAGGATCGGTTCATATGAAAAAGAAAGCGATGAAAATGAAATACTTATAGAAAATATTGCATAGCAACGTCTGAAAATGATGGCAGGTGAATCAAACGCACTGTACTTCGTTGTAGGACATAAATAATATGAACACCTGCTTACTGGGAAATTTGTAAGTTCAATTTTTTTTTTATAATTCTTTTTTTTTTAAGTATCACCATTATAGGTATTTATACTACGATGAAATTAAGAAATCAATTCGTAAATAAACGAAACCCTCGAATCCATCACTGTACACACACGCGCGCGTACACACACAGAGTCGCATATTTGTGTATGTGTTTATGTATGTTTGAAGATAAACTAAATTTTCATCATTTCAAGCTACTCACCCAATGAGTATTTCTGCCAAATTTGGTGAAAATCCTTTCAGCTGTTTTCTGGTAATTTTGCAAACACACAAACACAGACGAATGATTACAATACCCTGCTTTAGCTTACGCACGCAGGGTAATAATAATAATAATTACATATGGAAAAATAATCCTTCAAATCATTCCAAACATTTTTTGCGGCACACACAAAAAGACATACATACATTTACACATTTATTGGAATATAAATAATACACCGCTAATACTAACACAATATTGGAATACAATATTTTTTTTTAATTATTGTCTTCCATACATTAACATTTTGGAAATGACTTTTTTGTATGCGTATACTGAAATTGAAAAATTGATGTGACCATGATAGTCTGTTGATTTGGTGAGCTAACTGTCTATACCTGCATTCGTTTGTAAAATGTACAGTAGTACTGTGCAATTTATAACATACACACTAATGCAGATATGTAAAATAATTTATTATACACTAGAATAAATTATTTTTGTATGATGTTGGCTGCGAAACAGCCGTCATCTTATGGATATCAACTGATGAAATAAATATATTCATCTCATACCGGATCTTTGTGGTTTTCATTACTGTTTGCAATTATCTTTAAAAAAAGTTTTTTAATGTATCATATACGAGGGGTGTCTGAAAAGTCTTGAGCCTCAAAAAAACAAAACATAGTACAAGACTTCTGATGACTGAACACTAAGAAACTTCCTACAGTGTCTATGACGTCATTGTCAGTGGCAAAATGGCAACCAGCCAGGTCTTTTTTCAATTTTGGGAATAGATGAAAGTCAGAGGGGACTAAGTCTGGCGAATAAGGGAGATGGGGAACAAGTTCGTCTCCACAATCACGAATTATTGAGGTGTGGG
>NC_043003.1:27320073-27322573 GCF_006345805.1 Octopus sinensis
AGATAGAGAAATTAAGGCCAACAGACCAGATATAGTTGTCAGAGATCATAAAGAAGAAAATGCTTTCTAATTTATGTATCAATACCAGCAGATGACAACGTGTCTCTAAAAGAAATGGAGAAACGTTCAAAATACAAAGACCTAGAAATAGAGGTAACTAGAATGTGGAATCTGAAAACAGAAACAATTCCTATCATAGTAGGTGCATTAGGCACGATAAAAAAATATTCAGACAAATACATAGCAAAAACACCATGACTTACAAACACATATAACATACAGAAAATTGCACTACTAGGCACTGCACACATCCTACGCAGAACACTTTCAATACAGTAACCATCAGAGCATTCTATAATGGACCTTTTAATCTTGTAGTTAGTTCCTTTGTTTTATTTTGATTTTTACCTCCAAATATACCTTGAAACAGTTATCGCAGGTTTTTATCTTTGTGTTTGAAAGTGTACGTACGTATGTATGTATGTATGTATGTATGTATGTATGTATGTATGTATGTATGTATCTATGTATGTATGTATGTATGTATATATTGAGTATGTCTCGATTTAAAAGTGTTCTCAGTGTGGCCTGTATAGCGTTTTGCATTATTGTCATTATTATTAGGTGACACTTCAGCACTGTAAACGACATTTTTTAAAAGCATTTACCGTTTAGAAGGCATATACTTTTATTGAGGCAGTTGCATATAGGTGATGGTTCATTAGTAGAGAGGGGCTTAGTTTTTTCGATTAATTCTAGTTAAAGAATAGGCGAAATTACCTGTGCTGCTGCCTGGTTTGTCTGACATATGTATATCAATGTGTATCTATACATAAGCATGCTAGTGTATGTATACGTGTCTGAATATGCAAGTATATGTGTATGTATATCTATTTGTGTACGTGCATATTTATTTATGTATGTATACATTTGTGTATGCGTGTGTTTGTGTGTGTGTGTACATATAATAACGTAGGCAGCTATATGCGATATAAAACTAAAAAAGAAAAATTCAATTGTTACTAATTGTGAGGATTGGGTAGCACCTATATTGCTAGAAATAAGAGTTAAACCCTTAGAACTGCAAGGAAACACACTTTCATATACTGACAGGGGAGATAACCACCCCATAATTGAAGCTAGAATCACTGGACTAGACTAGTTTCGTCTGTAAAATTGCAGAGTCGTCAGCAGTGACTATTCCATTGCCGAATGGCTTAGCTAAATCCAGACTATCAGTATATATATTTACCATATAAATTTATGGCTGAGTAAGCGATATGCTACCAAACTTGTGTGTGTATATGCATGTATGTATGTATGTATGTATGTATGTATGTATGTATGTATGTATGTATGTATGCATGTATGTGTGCATGTATTATGTATGTATGGGACAAAAAGAAAATACGAAGACCAGATAAAAAAAAACAATCAAACAAACGGAGTATATTAGTTGACACTCAGGAAGAATTAGAAGTCATTTGCGTTTCAAGCATACGCTCTCCTACAAGAAAAATAGACGAGGAGAGAAAAAAATGGAGACATATAAGAACAAACGTGTCTCAATTAGACGGTCACCGCATACTGAAATGACTTGAAGAGGGCTCCAATGGTGTGTGTAGCAAGAGAGACAACTGTAAAGCTAAACTGGGGCCTGGTTTGCAAGGGAAGCAACAGTGACCTAGTATATATGTGTTAGCAAGCACGTCGATGGGTGTAAAGTTAATGCATGCGTGTGTATGTTTGTATGGATGCTCGCATGTGTGTGTAAGCAGGCACGTATGTATGTACGTATGTGTGTATATATATATATATATGCAGCTAATGTGTGCGTGCATGGGCATGTGTGTATGTGTATGAGTAAGCACCCGTGCATCTATAAAGCTTATGTGTGGGTGTATATTTTGTGCGCGTGTATACTTTGTGTGTTGCGCATGTGTACACGTACGTATGAGCGCGTGTATGTGAGTGTGAGGCTATCTGATGTATGTGTGTATATATGGTTATCAGACGTGCGTACGCGTGTACGTGTGCATACAAGTGCACGTGTGTATACAGCTACTGTGTACGTGTATACTTTGCACCTTTAATTGTGTGTATGTGTGTACGTATGCGTTCTTATTTTTTGTTTATGTGTGTGTAAGAGGCTATCGGAAATGTGTGTCTGCATACACCTGTGTATGTATGAAGCTATTGCGCGCGTGTATATCGTGTGTGTTTATGCGTGTGTGTATGTGTGTGCGTGTTCGTGTGCGTGTGCGTGTATCCCTGTTCTAAGTTTCTTATTTCTTTATTGCCTGCAAAGGGCTAAACATAAAGGGGACAAACAAGGATAGACAAACGGATTAAGTCGATTACATCGACCCCAGTGCGTAACTGGTACTTAATTTATCGACCCCGAAAGGATGAAAGGTAAAGTCGACCTCGGCGTAATTCGAACTCAGAACGTAGCGGCGGATGAAATACAGCTAACGTTTCTGCCAGCTCGCCGCCTTGC
>NC_043003.1:27327573-27467573 GCF_006345805.1 Octopus sinensis
TACTTTATCAAGTCAAACAACAAAATTGACCTCGGCAGGACTTGAACACCGAGCATACAATGTCAAAACATACGGAGCAAGACAATGCATTCAACACACTAAATCTCATCTCATCTAGGTCGTTCCATAGGACTAAAAAAAGGGTCAATTTTAAGAAAGGAGAAGCTTTTTGCATGGCATTGTGCTATATAAACCCTGAGCTTCTGGTGGGCATACTGTCATTTTATACTGTGTCATTTCATCGTTTATATTTGGAAATAAGATGGAATGGTCATGTATGGAACGCCTTAATAATAATTCTGTTTGCTGAAGCCTAACTTGTTATAGACAGCAACTGTAAAGTGTTAGATTATCACCAACAAGGCGGCGAGCTAGCAGAAACGTTAGCACGCCGGGCGAAATGCTTAGCAGTATTTCGTCTGCCGCTACATTCAGAGTTCAAATTCCGCAGAGGTCGACTTTGCCTTTCATCCTTTCGGGGTCGATTAAGTAAGTACCAGTTACGCACTGGGGTCGATAGAATCGACTTAATCCGTTTGTCTGTCCTTGTTTGTCCCCTCTGTGTTTAGTCCCTTGTTCTTGTCACCTTTTTTTTACCCCTCCGCAAAAAAATTTTATTTAATTCATTTTGTGGGAAGGACTGTTCTGCCCTTACCTTCGAAACACGCAATGAGTCGAAACAGGGGCAGCTGAAGAAGGGGAATGTTCCCTCTGTTGTTTGTCTTGTACTCTGTTTTTTCGTTGCTAAAAAAAGTCCGTTTCCTTGTTTTGTTTTTAAGCTTTCGTTTCTCTTTATGTTCTACGTTTATTTGTGGTGTCCTGTACTCATATATGCATGTATATATACTTATAAATGTAGGTATGTACATATATGTATGTATGTATGCATATGTTTTATTTATCAAATTGTTATTATATGATCGAACGCACGCGTCGTTGTCTTCTTCTTCCAAGTAAGTTTTATATATATATATATATATATATATATATACACGAGCAAACCTCCCCCCGTCCAATGGACGGTGCTGAAACATACCTGTTAAAAAAAGACAATCAGTGTTTTCTTTTCATTAAAAAATAATTAAGTATGCCTTTATTTCAATAAAATTTTTGGTTTTATTAAACGAAGTTAAGGTGAAAAAAAAAAACCTTCTTGAGAAACCAAATAGTCTTCCTTTCCTTCATGCCACGTTTGAAGAAAATATTTCTTTTGCATCTTTTTTTTTTTTGGTCTCTTAAATATACTGCATTTTCTAGCATTATTTCAAGCCAGCCGGATTTTTTTTTGCGCAAACTTCATGTGCATTTTTCTCGGGTACGCATAGTATCGATCTCAACAGCTTGCGCGTACAAATGCAGGTTCCCACGGCTATATCGATCGCATTCTCACCTGGAATTGATTTTTGTAATTTTTTCAAGACTTATACACGCCCTGATATCGTCAGTATCTACACATCAAATTTGAGTGCAATCGGATGGAGGATGCCCGAGATCCTAGAAGACAGACAGACAGACAGAACGGGTTTTATATAATAGATGTGTGTGCGTGTGTGTGTATGATTATATATGTGTATGCATGTGTGTGTGTGTGTGTGTGTGTGCGCGCGCGTGTGTGTGTGTGTATATGCATATGTATGTATATGAATATAGACTATGATATGCAACCCCATTATAGAACCAATGATTGGATTGATTGATTAATTGATTAATTGGTTGGCTGATTAATATGTTGTTTGACCTAATTAAATCTAGAGTTACCTCCCTTCGTTTTATTTATAAATAAACTCCCAACTCCATTGCATCTCCTAAATATAACATCATCATCATCATTTAACGTCCGCTTTCCATGCTATAGCTGGATAGATATTTTTAAGGACTAAACGACTAAAGGGTTTATTAATTAAGTGACTTAACAATATTACATGGAATCTTGCATTTTAGGCATTTTGTCAATTGGAGTCTTGCATTTGAAGCAATTTGTCAGATATCATAGATTTTAAACATAATTTTAGCGATAATGACTACAATTTGGTAATATGTTGGTATGGTTATATATAGAAGAGGATATGTGAGGATTCAGAGAAGGAATTTTAGGCGTAATTTTAACGATTAACGACAACATGATGAGACGATATATACGGCATATATTTTATTTCATAAATTTTATCGCCACATGTGCAAGTAGCACTTGTGTATAAACAGTTAATGCAGAGTGACTTTCTACATGTCCCTCTCCACTATGGAACACTTCTAAATGGAAGCCCCACTTTCAAATTTTTCCTTATCCATGACATTAAATACTGGTCTAAAAGCTAGCTCCTGTGGAGAGCACTTCATTCAGCTTTGGACCCAACATTGATACTTCATGCATTGAGTACATATTAAATTTTATTAAACTTGAACAATATTTTTCAAACAATTAACAATAGGCACAGGAGCAGCTGTGTGGTAAGTAGCTTGCTTACCAACCACATGGTTCCGGGTTCAGTCCCACTGCATAGCAACTTGGGCAAGTGTCTTCTACTATAGCCTCAGGCCGACCGAAGCTTTGTGAGTAGATTTGGTAGATGGAAACTGAATGAAGCCCGTCGTATATATATATATATATATATGCATGTGTGTATATGTTTGTGTGTGTGAGTCCCCCCAACATCGCTTGACAACCGATGCTGGTGTGTTTACGTCCCCGTAACTTAGCGGTTTGGCAAAAGAGATCAATAGAATAAGTACTAGACTTATAAAGAATAAGTCCTGGGGTCGATTTGCTCGACTAAAGGCAGTACTCCAGCATGGCTGCAGTCAAAATGACTGAAACAAGTAAATGAGTAATGAATAAAGAGAGTTTTCATCAAAATAATGATATAATTTGTCTATTTGGAAGTTATTGCAAAGCTTCATGATAAACAACATTTTTGGTCTTCCCATTCGGGGTCAGTACAAACAGCTTATTTCCATTTCTAACCCTTGAACAACCAGCATAGAGCTGGCCGTGAGAAAAGCAGAGTTCTATCAGATGAAGCCCTGTTACTGTTAATGATTGTCCTTGGGACTTATTGACTGACATTGCATAGCCCACTCTCACTGGAAACTGAAGTCTTTTGAGCTCAAAACGAAGATCTGGAGAAATTAAGGGGATTCTTGGAATTAAATCTCTTTCCTCTTTTCTTAGACCAGTAAGGATCTCTACTTCCAAGAGATGACGAAGCATCTTCTTGACAATTAACCTTGTTCTGTTACAAAACTTTGGAGAATCCAGATTTCTTAATGACATAACTGGTACATTTTCTTTTAGTTCCAGGTTGTGTGATGGCATTCCAGTAGGATTCAATGAGTTCAGGAACTCTGTTGATAATTCACTGCGTGCTCTTGTTCAGCCACAGTGTCAATGAAAATGTACTTCATGCTTTCTTTTGGAATTTCTTGGAGAGGTTTCCAGTTGATGCTATCCACAGTTTTATTCTTCATAGCTAATATGGCCGAATCCAAAAAATGATGTTTAATGTTTGGATAAACATGGTTAATCAAGTCTTGTCTACTTGAGATTGAAACTCCACAATGATTTGGGAGTGAAATATCTCCATTTTGGTCCATCTTGATGGTTCCATTGTCAAGTTGCAACAACAAAGCAGCAAATCTTCATGTTTCAAGGTTACCCGTGATTCTAGCTTTCATGTTTGTTTTCAGGCTGAGTGTTTGAACATTCTCCAGATGTAAGAATTATTCAGGCAAGCATTGGTTTCATCAACTGGAGTTCCTCTTGCAAAGACTTGTAATGTTTGTCTAAGATCACCAGAGAATAGCATAGTGATACCTCCCATGATTTGTGAATTTTGTCTAATATCTTGGAGTATTTTGTCCAGAGTCTCAAATGCTCACTTCTTCCCAGACAATGAAGCTTGTCTCCTCCAGTAGCTTAGCCAAGTTGGTTCCTCTCTTGATATTGCAAATAGGGGTTCCATTGTAGTGCAAATCCAATGGAAGTTTGAAGGCACTGTGTGCTGTACGCCCTCCAGGCAAGAGAGTAGCAGCAATTCCAGATGATGCAACTGCTAGTGCTACTTTTCTTTGGAGTCTCACTGTAGATCAAAGAAGGTTAGTTATAAAATTTTTACCAGTAGTTCCAGGTGCATCCAAGAAGGCAATCCACCATTGTTGTTGTTGGTGTCATCAAGGACCTTCTGATACACTTGCTGTTGGTCTTGGTTCAACAGGAGCTCATTGTTTTAAACACACTGATGCAGTTCTTCCATGTTGTAGCCTATTTCTCTCAAAATTTCTCTGTTGATTTGTCCAGTTACTCTGTTTTGCTTTAGCACACTAAAATTACCAAGATCTCTTTAAGCCAGGTTCATCACTTTGTCTTCAATTTCACAGAGAACTAAATTTGCAGTCTGAGGATTCAATTCCAATCCTGGATGAGCAAGTCTCATTTAATGAAGAATATCTTCACTGAAAGCCTCCCAAAGAGTAACTGGGTTGGAAAGTTTGCAGGTGGCAATCTTTACTGCAAACAGGTCCCTGACTTGTTTTGGAGAATTTGTTCCTCCAGAGTCATATTCCAATAATGATCATATTCGTTGCAAAAAAATCACCTAAAAAAGTCGCCAAAATTAATCACTGGATTTCGCAATTAATTTTGATTATTCTCAAAATTTATTTCCAAGTTATAAAAATTGTTATCATACAAAAACATTCGTCACAAAAAAAGAATCATGTAAAAAATATTGCTAAAATCAATCGCAGTATTGAAAACTTGGGAATCAAACATTTCAGGATTGGGTCCAGATTCAGCCTGAAATGTTTTTAATTTACTCACAGAGTCGGCCTAATAGTAAGTTAGTAAGGCGGTGAGCTGGCAGAAACGTTAGCATGCCAGGCGAAATGCTTAGCGATATTTCGTCTGCCGTTACGTTCTGAGTTCAAATTCTGCCGAGATCGACTTTGCCTTTCATCCTTCAGGTGTCGATAAATTAAGTACCAGTTACGCACTGGGGTCGATGTAATCAACTTAATCCCTTTGTCTGTCCTTGTTTGTTCCCTCTATGTTTAGCCCCATGTGGGCAATAAAAACATAAGAGTCGGCCTGATTCCAAAATGGTATGATATGTTGGGCTATGGCCTCCAACAGTAAAGTTTTAAAAGTGTGACACACAGACATTCGCATTTATTATAATAGAAGACACAACAATGACCTTCATAAGAATGTATTTTAAATGAAAGAATAAAAAGAAAATACATGTCTCATGAGAATTGGTTGGTAAGTGATACCTTGTGATCAACTGTGAAAAAAAGTGAATTCCAAAAGGTTTGAAATTTTCCAGGAGAGACATTTATTAATTTCAAAAAAGTACAAAGCTCTAAATCCCTCCAAAGTAGGATCCTCTGACTTCAATGCACATGTTGCAGCATTCCAGCCACTTTGTGAAAACCCCATGAAGATCTTCCGAAACGAAAGTGTCCAGAACCTTTGTCACAACCTCCCTCATCTTCAAAACGACTGACCATGAGACTCTCCTTGAGCTTGGGGAACAATCAAAAGTCACAGGGAGCAGTTTTGATGCCCATCCCTATCAAGTACTTGGTTACCAGGGATGGAATTGTGGACTGGTACATTGTCCTGGTGCAAGTGTTACCAACCTGGATAGAAGAGCTCTGGCCTTTTGCAAAGAAATCTCTTCCTGCACACCCTCAAAACCTCCACAAAATACACTTTGTTGACCATCTGACCAGAGGAAACCTGGTGGATGTCAATGATACCCTTATTGTTGAAAAAGGGGATCATTGTGCGCTTTTGGGTGGATTTAGTTTGCTTGGCTTTCTTGAGTCTGGGTGGTAGTGGGGGGTTGCCAGGATACTTCTATTAGGCAATCTGTCTCTTGGTTTCTGTATCATAACAGTAGACCCAGCATACTCATGGACTGGATGTAATGGGCTCAACCATCTCCTTGCTGTTACCAACACGTCCTTCTTTTGCTCGTTCATGGATCAAGCAGTACAGTTTACTATCCAGTGTACAGGGTGGAATCCTCTTAAGAGTTGCTTTACTCGATCGGTAATGTAAACAACAACAATCACAAGACATGACACATGAATGAGTGCATCCTTTTACAGTCATTTGAGCTGCTAGAAATAGCAGCCAAACCCTGTCAAGTCGCAATTTACACTGACAACAACAACAAGGAGGAGGAGGAGGAGTTAATAATGTTTTCTTTATTGGCCGCAAGGGCCAAACACAAAGCAAAAAGGGGCAATACAACACAAGGGACAAGTGGGGTGTGGAACAATGTCGAGTATACAACAAATAACAATTAACAATAAAATTAAACAATGAAATTCCCTAAAAGGGGGGAGTCCTCACAGGGACAACAGAGAAGCCCCACACATCCTGCTTACCCTGACCGCCGGGTGCATCTCTCCTTCTCAACACCTCAAGTTTACAAGCGAATCATCATCATTATCATCATCATCGTTTAGTGTCCGTTTTATATGCTGGCATGGGTTGGACGGTTTGAATGGGGGCCGGCAAGCCAGTAGGCTGCACCAGGCTCCAATCTGATCTGGCAAGGTTTCTACAGCTGGATGCCCTTCCTAACGCCGACCACTCCGAGGGAGTAGTGGGTGTTTTTTTACGTACCACCAGCATAGAAGCCAGTCTGGCGGCACTGGCATCGACCACGTTCAAATGGTGTTTTTTATGTGCCATTAGCACAGGAGCCAGTCGGGGAGACTATCATCGGCCACGTTCGCAGAGTTTTCTACGTGTCACTGGCACAGGGAGACAATCAGGCGGCACTGGCATCGACCCACGCTTGAATGATGCTTATTACGTGCCACCAACACAGGTGTCAGTCAGGTGGCTCTGGCATCGACCACAATTACAATTTCGATTTTGGATTTTCATTCGATTTTTGATTGATTTTACTTGACTCAATAGGTCTTCTCAGAGTAAACCAATTCATACGGACCATCCTCACTACTCACCCTCCTTTCAAGAAAAATACCGGGTGAGGAGGTGCGTAGGATTTCCCCCTCTCTTACTCTCCTTTTCAAGCGAAACTTTAAAAAGTCGAAGAACGAATTAAATAATACACGTTATAAATTTTATCGCAACACGTTGACGTCCCTTGTATATAAGTTTATGCAGAGTAGCCTCCCCTGTCACCCCATTTTCAAATTTAACTTTATTCATGCTACATTAAATAAGGCAGTAACCGACTGGAAATTTTTAAAACAGAGATAAAAGCTATTATTAGGAATATATATATATTGGTAAAAACGGTAAGAAAACAAAAGAAAGAAAGAGACATCAATATTATGTAAATAGAGGAAATTTATCTGTAAAATATGTGACAATTATTCAATAGCCAAGATAAAACTCTGGATGCCGAGGTGGAAATCCACAACACCATCACTCTTTATATAATATATATATAAATATATATGTATATACATATATATATATATATATATATATATATATACATACATACATACATATATATATGTATATATACATATATACATATATATATGTATATATACATATATATATGTATATATATACATATATATACATACATACATATATATATGTATATATATACATATATATATGTATACATATACATATATATATGTATACATATACATATATATATATGTATATATATAAATGGAGTTGAACGAAGATGTTAACAAAATTCCTTTACTCTCGACATATGTTTCGAAAACAACATGGTTTTATTCAAAGAAATAAACGGTGTAAGATGCAATCTTTATAAATATATTACTAAATTATTTTTTTTAGTTATCTTAAATATCATAAGTTGTATCGGAAACAGTTTCTTGCTTTTCTGAAACATTTTATAATTAAAAAATAAACTGTGTCCTTGTGATATGAAAAGCGAAGCGTCCTCTGTTTTTAGAAAATATGAAAATAGAATTTTACTTAGAGTCAACACTATACTAAAAGTAGCAGTCAAATCTGCATTGTTTTTTTAAAAAAGGGGGAAGGACACATTAAATAATATGATCCTAATGGAAACATTTTTGCTCGTAGATCTGCTTTCTCAGGACTGGATCCCAATTATTAAATATAAGAAACGGTGAAGACGTATATTTTGAGTGCCAAAAGAGTTGTCTCTGTGTTTATTGGTTTTTAGACAAACAGCTAGTAATTTCGCTTAGGCCTGTATCATTTAGAAAGTAAAAGAAACAGTAACATGGTGTTAAAGGCATAACAACAGTTCAGTGCTTCACCCTGACTATTTTCTTTATGTGTTTCTTAATAATACATATTTTTTTAATGAAACCTTGTAACGACGCCTTTTCAAAGGTGAAGATGACAATTCTCAGCTTTCACATGAGGCAGCCCGTGTTCGATTCGCAGCATGGAAAGTTATTTATAGGTACAGCATGATTAAACGGTTAAGAAGCTCATTTTGCAAATCTGAGAAGAATTTTGGATCGCCTTCTTGTTCATCCTCTCAGCGATTATTACAACCAATTTTCACTTTTGGACTTTTGGAAAACGCATTTCCGCAAAATACCATTTAAAATTATGCCGTTCAAAGACAGCTACGAAGAAAGAAAGTTGGTAGAGAGTGGGAATGAATGGTCAGAATTTCATTCAAAAGCAATATTTTTTAAATCTCAGTTTCATCGTAATCAATTCTCTCAAAAATATATCTCTGAAAAATTGTATGAAAAAGAAACATACATTCCTCAGAAAGTTATCTAGAAACAAATTCTATTGAAACATTAAACCAAAAGAAAACATTGAGTAGACTCCTAACAATAATACCGAACTAGTCAACCATTGAAGGATGCATTCACAAAAGATCAGCTACTCCCAACTCAGTCATAGACCAACTTCCTGTCATAAAGTGATAACAAAGCTGATAGAAAATAAGTTAAAGTGGTACTCCACCATGGCTGCAGTCCTATGACTGAAACCTCCCAATTACATGGTTCTGGGTTCAGTCCCGCTGCATAACACCTTCGGGTCAAGCAAAGCCATCTCAGTGAATTTGGTAGAGAGAAATGAAGCCCTAAGATATGATACTTTTGCTCGATATCTGAAATGTGAAAGATCTTGTACATTCAGTATTATAATAGAGTTGAGTTTGTGGGTTAATGGCAGCAATGGTATAGTTATGCACTGGGATAATAGGAGTGGTTGGTGCTGTGTGAGAGCTAGAAGTATTTGGCAGACACCCATAAAATTATTAACCATCTTACAAACAATAACTCAGAGCACCTTTTCAAACTCCACCTGTCTAACACCCATAGACATGTTTACAAAGTCAGAAAGCAGCACAGCTCCCATGACTTTCAGAAACATTTTTTCACGCTAAGAGTTGCTGAAGTATGGAACAAACTGCCGGCATCAGTTGTTAGTTGTCGGAGCACTGCATCCTCCAAAACTTCCTGAGATTCGCCAACACTACACTTGATTTTCTCCCCTCCATACACACGCAAGCATGTATCTGACTCATACACTGTTCACTTTCCAGACATTTGTACATTACTGCATATGCTTTATACGCACTTTTGACAAGTTGTGGTGCACCTGAGCACTGTATACAATAATTTCATTATTATTTTACTATTTTTTTGCCCGATTCATAATGACCAAAACAGAATTCTTTTGTTTTGGGAGGGGTTGTTGTCTGGAGTTGATAGGGTTGCACTGTTGAATATGGCATTAGTATATGATTTGCGGCTGTTGATTTTATAGTAGATATCTGGTTGACTTCTGAGTTTTGATGAAAGTCTGAACCAACACTGCCACTATAAGAGATGTCTTTCCTGTGGATCTGGTGGTGGTTTGAAGCCGTGATTTTACTAGTGCATCGAGTCCCTAGAGGATGAGTAAATGGGAATAGGAAAAAGTTTAGGATTCCGGGTTACATGTGCAGAAGTTATTAAGTGTGATTTAACATTTAATAGTGGTGTTGTTAAGCTGTGTGGTTTGACATTGGCTGGTATTGTTTGTATGAATTGTGCATCTTGTCCAAAGTAAATGGGTGAAGCTACAGTCACTGCACATGCATGGTCTCTCATGTTGAGAATAGCTGCATATTTGGGGTTCATAATTTTACTTTATTTAAAGTTAGCAAATTTATCGTAGAGTGGGAAGGTATAGATTCAGATTGAGGTGGATAGTGGTGGGGGTGTGGTTCTTCACTAATTGGAGTAGTAGCAGTAGAATAAGATGACAATGGTGCTGATAGATCTCTTGTGTTATTCTGAGAAGAATTTGAATGGCCTGACAGTAGAGAAGAGCTAGAGATTGTGCTGTTTAATAATAGGTCATCAATTGTTCTAGTATTGAAGAGTGACTGCCAATACTGATCTTATTGTTTAGTTGTGGTAAGGGTAATAGCAGTAGAACATAATGACAACGATGGATCACTTGTGGTATTTCAAGGAAATGAGAAAGTGGATAACTACACAGTGAAGGGCTCTTGATTGTGGAGTTTAATAGTTTATCAATTGTGGTAGTATTGAGGAGTGGCCGTGGTTGTTATATTATAATTCAATTTTTTAATGTTATATTTGTAGGGATTTTCTTTTGAATTTATTTTTTCTAAGCCTGGGAAAGGTAAGTAGGGGGTTCAATACTGAAATTTGTACCCCACAAAATTTCAAGAGGTGCATCACTTGTTCCTGAGCCCTTGTGTGTGACACGTTTTGGCCATTATTTCTAGGAATTGAGTGACCATATTATAGTTGTTTTGTAATTTTGCATGTTAATCTATGCACCAAATCTCCATCTTAAATGTTTCTGAGCAGCATAAGCTGGGTTAGAGAGTAGAGGCCAGTAGTAAACTGGCACTTTACAATAATGACCCCGAAAATATGAGAAGTAAAGTTCCCCCTCATTGATATTTGAATGAAAACTCGTCATAGTCAGGTTATTTGACATGATAGTCACCAAACACAAAAATGTGAGTCTGTAAATAAACCCCTCAGAGAAGAGAGGTAATTAATTGTCTGTTTTTGGATTAATTTTATCTCCCTAGTGGGAGATGGGCTGAATCCTGGAAGTACTGCTATACCAGGCCAACCCGTGGCAAAGGCGGAGCAAGCCCCTAACTCTTCGCCTCGTTCTAAAAATCAGTTTAATATCGATGGTCCCAAATAGGGACCGTATCAGATATTAAGCTGAGAACATATACTACACTTTGATCTTAGCCAAAAGGCCGAGAAGCGATAACGAAATCTTTATTATAGGCACGATGGCCCAAAAAATAGAGGGGACGATACAAAAACGGGACGTGGGGTACATAGAATAAAATAAAATATGTATAATGAATTATATGGAATGTTTACAAGGCCCCCAAAACTCGTAAAATCATTTAAAATACAGTTCTGTTATACTGGGCGTTCATCTGTAATGTAATCTAATATTTCTTCCTGCTCTATTATTGCAGGCAAACCGTCATATCGAACATATTGCATTATACAAACAGTTGAAAATACACTTTTCAATTTTAAAAATGTCTCTTTTTCTATTATCGCCGACTTTACTTTATCATCAAATATTTCTGGGTTTAGCCTAACTCTTATTAACCCTTTCTTACCTGCCAGTCTTTTTTCTATTTCTTTATCTTTCATGTATAAAATTACTACCTTGAGATTATTTCCTACTGGTCTTCTTCCTTCTTTACATGCTTTTAACTTCTCTGACACTTTCCTTTTCCATTTTTGGTCTATCGATGAATGTTCCGGTTCTATCTCTATCTCTTTTATTCTCTTATCTTCGTACATACTATCATCCTTTTCCTCTATAGTCTTATTTTTCGTTTTTTGAGCTGTAGTTGGTGATTCCACCCTCGCTCTTTTTCTATCTTCTTTTCCATCTGTTTTTTTCTTTTTCTTTATCCAACTCTTCACCACTTTCTGTGTTTACACATTCTACCTTTTCCGTTTGCACTATATCTGTCTTGTTGTTCAATGTTCTAGTCGGACATGCATCTTTCATGTGACCTCTTATTTTGCACTTGTAGCACACTGGTGGTCTCCCCTCCACCATGACTCTCAGTAGAGTCTCATCGGGGAAAACTAACTCCTCTGGGATTTTATACAGATCAGGTATGGTTATATGAATCAATACCTGCACTGCATAACCCCACCATTGTACATCTTTGGATTTTTTAACATTTAAAATTTCTACATTTTCTTTGCAGTTAAAAACAACTGCTGCTAATATTCTTTCCATTTTTAGTTCTGGTGAAATTTTACTAATTCTTATTCTAACTGCTCTTTTCCCACGATAACTAGGTAATAATATCCATTTTTCTGATTTTAATATTTGCATAGCGTTCTTCGCTTTTAAAATGGACGACAACTGTTGCATATTTTCTACCTCTGTTATAGAAGGTAGGTTCTCCTTCAAGTTTCTGCAGACAACATTCAATCTCCGCAATTTCTGCCAATTCTATTTTCTTTGAATCTACCTTCCATGTTCGGTATGTTATTATACGTTTTTCAGCTTCTTTAGCTTCTTCTTCAGGTGGTGTAATCCTTACACAATCACCTTCTCTTTTTAAGCTGTCGAAGTAATTCTTTAAAATATCATTTTCTATTGTGACGTCTTCCAACTGTATTTCGTTTGTAGTTAATTCCTTGCTTGCCGCTCTTGCGTATGTTTGGGTTTGCATTTTGTGAAGAAGAAAAATTCCTCAACACCGCAAACACTTCCAATAAATCATTCGAACTCTCACCACCGCCACTCAATATTAACGTAATCAATTCTCCGACACCAAAATAAGCAAAGCAAGGCCGGAAACACGTGCTCATAGAGGTATCTATACACACTTCACTTTTGTACACTGACTGATTTAGCATTAATATTATTCGTATATATTTTATTAGTTCTTCTATGTATTGTAATATCCTTTATTTTATTTCACATTAGCTGTTTTATTTAATCCTTTCACTCTGAGAGTTTTACTATTTCTATTTTTTCTTATGATATTATCCTAAACGTAATCTGTAATTATGTTAATTTGATAATAAAGGTGAATGGAAAATACGAATTACGACGGTCAGGTGCGTAATGTCCACGTGACTATTCTCACCACTCTTTATAAAAATTTTACTAAATTAATTATTTTTTTAGTTATCATAAATCTCATAAGTCGTATCGGAAACATTTTCTTGCTTTTCTGATATATTTTATAATTTAAAAAAATAATAAACTTCGCCCTTGTGATATGAAAAATGAAGCATTCTCTTTCCTTACGGAGTTGTCCCTCCTAATTGTGAGTCAATACTATGTGGTTATTCAAACCGCTAAAAGTAGCAGTCAAATCTGCATTGTGTTAAAGAAAAGAAAAAAAGGATACATTAAATAATCTGATCCTAATAGAAACATTTTTGCTCGTAGATCAGCTTTCACAGGACTGGCATTAAATGTAAGAAACGTTGAAGACGTATATTTTGAGTACCAAAAGAGTTGTCTCTGTGTTTATTGGTTTTTAAACAAACAGCTAGTAATTTCGCATAGGCTTATATCATTTAGAAAGTAAAAGAAATAATAACATGGAGTTAAAGGCATCACAACAGTTCAGTGCTTCACCTCGACTTAGTTTCGTCTTGTGTTTCTTAGTATATATTTTTTAATGAAATCTTGTAACGACACGTTTGCAAAGGAGCAAATGAAGGTTCATGGCTTTCTCACGAGGCGGTCCGTGCTCGATTCGTAGCATGAAAACTTGTTTATAATAGGTTCAGTGTGATCAAACTGTTAAGAAGGTCGTTTCGTAAACCTGAGAACTCAGTTTCAATTTCGCTACATTGTTGCTTGAGCAAGTATCATTGTTGGTACAACTTTCTAGAAAATGCTTATATTTCTGGGACAAACGTTCCCCCACCCCATCCCCGCTCTAACAACCCGTTTTAAATTTTTTTTCGACACAACCACTCTCCCTCCCTCACTTTCGGCTTCGGGCAATACAAATCCGTAAAAAAATTGGCGGTTCTTTACCTTTTGACCGACAGATTTAAAAAATATTTTTTGTAACTAAATACTTTCAAACTTCGTATACTTGTAGAATCTGTCACATAAAACATATTTTACTCTTGGCGTTGTTCAGAAAATTCTGTCTTTTGGAAGTTATTTTTTGTAAAATTTGTTGTTGACAAACAACTGCAGTAATTTTATTCAGCTGAATACACATCATTGATCGGTTGAAATTACCGAAATACAACTTTATATATATATATATATATATATATATATATATATATATATATATATACCTATGCATATATGTGTATATATATATATGTTAATATAAATGTATATATATATGTGCACATATATATGTATACATACAGTTATATATATTTATGTTTGTATTTGTATGTATATATGTATATTTATGTCTATGTATATATATATGTTTATATATACTTTATTTTAAGCAGCAGAAAATTCAACAAAATCTGTTACTCTGAGTTTCTCGTTGCCGTTCATCAGACAGTTTTTGCTAGAATGGAACCGATATATCAATTCAATCTAGACTCTTACAAACGCTACACCTTTAAAAAGAAATGGACTTGTTTGATTGGCCCTTTAGAAAAAACGGTCAATCTTCGAGCGATAAACAAAAAGGTCAAAAATATATGTATATATATATAAAAAACTTATAAAAATTATAAAATGCGAGGAAAAAACCTTACATTGAATAAAATACATATTGACTTTAATGAAGAAAGTATAAATTAATGCATAGAAATTAAACCTGTTATAAATATTACACTGCAATACATATTTATATTAAAATGTACATATATATATCAACATACACAAAAGGATGCGCGCAAACGCCATACATATACAGACGTATGAATATAAATCTAAATATACACATAAATGCATGTGTACATATATTCACACAAAACATCTCGTACGCAAGTTAAAAATCATCTATGTAGCGATTCTCATATACTGAGTAAGGGGGGGGGACGAAAGAAAGGAAGAGAGAGAAAAAGGAACGAAGGAGAGGTGGGGGAAAAACGAAATAAGAAAAAATTATGTATACAAGCTGTGTAACGGCATTATTGGCATATATGGAGACAAGTATACAAACACAAATTCGAATGGATACATATACATACAGTCGTGTATATGTGTGCTTAAGCACAAACATACTCTCACTTACACATACACAGATACGCATGCTTACAAATACATATCCTTGGCTATACACATACTTATATCAACATTCTAATTTTGACAACATTGCTTTTTTTTAAAAAATGGGTGCATTAATAAAAATATATACGAAAGACATATAAAATAAAATATAACACCCTATTTTGGATCATTTATAAATAATCAAGGTAATCCTATACAATACAATAACATGAAAACAAGGTCGAAGGTTTTTCCTAATGTATATGTGGAAACATAAGACTTTGCTATACGGATTAAGATCCGCATAGCTTGGAAACAAAATCCATCGTAGCGCTCATATATATATATATATATATGTCTACATATATATATATGTGTATATCTATATGTATGAAGGTGTATGGCTTAGTGGTTAGGGGCATTCGGCTCATGATCGTAAGGTCGTAAGTTCAATTCCCAGACTCGCGTTGTGTCCTTGACACTTTATTTCATGTTGCTCCATGTTAACCAATCAATTGCCTCTAGTGAGCTAAAATCATTTGCTGCGTCTAAAACTGAGACAACATCCTGTCACTAACCCTAACCCTCACCCTCACCCTAAATTTTAGTATTTCGAGTAGTACCTGTATTTCAAAGGGCCAGCCTTGTCACGCACTGTCTTATGCTGAATTTCCCCAAGAACTACGTTAAGGGTACACGTTTTTGTGGAGTGCTCAGCCACTTGCACGTTAATTTCATGAGCAAGCTGTTCCATTGATTGGATCAGCTGGGACCCTCTGTCATAGCAACTGACAGAGTGTTCCTATATCTATATGTATATATATATAATATATATATATCCTCTGTCTTCCCTTCTCGGGATCTTTCCTTCTCCTTTGTTTCCGATGAAGACCTCCGCTCGAAACGTTAAACCCTCCTTCCCTTCTTTCCTGAGCGTCAAATAATACTTTAATTGTTCCACGTCCTCGCGTTGCTGTGTTTTTTTCTGTGTTTTCTTGTTTGGATTAACTATATATATATATGTGTGTTTGTGTGTGTATATCTATATGCATATATAGATATGTGTGTGCGTGTGTGTGTGTATATATGTGCATATATATATATGTTTTGTATGTATATATATATATATATATATATATATATATAATATATATATATATATATATGTTTTGTATGTATATATATATATATGTTTTGTATGTATATATATATATATATATATATATGTATGTATACATATATATATATGTATATATATATGTACGTATATGTATACATATATATATATGTATATATACATATATGTGTGTATATATATACGAGTGTGTACCCCACAACATAGACTGATAGTTAGTGACTTTAGGATCAGGACTAAGAGGACGACTAGAAGATGACCAACATGGAGAAGAAGGGTCTGGAAGCTTAAAGATCCTGCGAATGGACAGAGATTTAGAGACATGTTACTTGAAGTCTTTGACAAAATAGAAGGGGGTATAGCTACACATAGGGTAGAAGACAACTGGACGCTTCTAAGGGACAACCTGCTGAAAGCCACTGACCAGATCTGTGGCTGGTGCAAAGTCCCCTCAAGACCCAAAATAACATGGTGGTGGAACAATATTGTTGACAGGGCTATTAGACAAAAGAAACAGGCTTGGAAGGACTGGAAGAACGGTGGTAGCAGGGAAGTGTACCAGACTACCAGAAGGGAAGCTAGGAGGCAGGTGTATTTAGCCAGAGGGGAAGCAGATAAGAAAAAATTTGCCAATGTTCTGCGCCGTGAGGATTAAAGACTTGAGGTATTTCATGTTGCAAGACAGTGTGTGAGAGAGAATCGTGACTTGGTAGGAGAGAAATGTTTTCACAAGGATGACGGTTCACTTGCGCTAAATGAGGATGCAAACAGAGAGGTTTGGAGACGCCACTATGAAAGGTTGCTGAATGAGGAAAATGAATGGGATAAAGAGAGTCTGCCGAATGTCGACCCAACAGAGGGACCAGCAATCCAAGTTGACAGTTCCTTAGTAGTTAAGGCAATTACAAGCATGAAAACAGGGAAAGCCCCAGGCCCATCAGGAATTACTGCAGAGATGCTCAAAATATCTGGTAGTGTAGGCTATAGCCTAGTCACCCGTATAGTTAACCAGGTGATACACGAAGGAGTCATTCCCAATGACTGGTGTAGCAGCATAATAGTCAACTGCTACAAAGGTAAAGGTGACGCCCTAGATACAAATAACTACAGGGGTATCAAGCTACTGGATCAGGTAATGAAGGTTACGGAGAGGGTTATAGCCCAACTAATTAGAGAGAGAGTTAGCTTAGATGAGATGCAGTTTGGGTTCGTGCCAGGGAAAAGTACTACTGATGCTATATTCCTGGTAAGACGGCTGCAGGAGAAATACCTAGCCAAAGATAAGCCCCTGTACCTGGCTTTTGTTGGCATGGAGAAAGCCTTGGTCAATGAGGAAACTAGGGATAGATGAATGGTTAGTGAGAGCTGTGCGAGTCATGTACAGAGATGCTGCTAGTAAGGTGAGGGTTGGCAACGAGTACAGTGAAGAATTCCGGGTAGAGGTTGGGGTCCACCAAGGTTCAGTCCTCAGTCCCCTCCTATTTATCATAGTCCTCCAGGCAATAATGGAGGAATTCAAGACAGGATGCCCCTGGGAGCTCCTCTATGCTGATGACCTTGCTCTAATTACTGAGTCACTATCAGAACTGGAGGAGAAGTTTCAGGTGTGGAAACAAGGATTAGAATCGAAGGGCCTTAGAGTCAATCTAGCTAAAACCAAAGTCGTAATCAGTAGGAAGGTAGACAAATCACAAATGCCTTCAGGTAGATGGCCCTGCTCGATCTGTAGAAAAGGTGTAGGTAGAAACTCTATAAGGTGCACCAAGTGAAAGCTATGGACACATAAGAGGTGCAGCAATGTCAAAGGAAGGCTAACTAGGAAAATAGTTTTTGTCTGCGGCAGATGCTCAGGAGCAATAAACACTGAAAATGTGCAGAGACCAACTTCTACCACGTTCCAGGGAGAAAAACTAGAAGTAGTTGATAGCTTCCGCTACCTAGGTGACCAAGTCAGTAGCAGGGGTGGGTGTGCTGAAAGTGTAACTGCTAGAGTAAGAATAGCCTGGGCAATGTTCAGAGAGTTCTTACCCCTGCTGGTAATAAAAGGCCTCTCGCTCAGAGTAAAAGGCAGACTGTATGATGCATGTGTACGAACAGCCATGCTACATGGTAGTGAAACATGGGCTGTGACTGCTGAGGATATGCGTAAGCTCGCAAGAAATGAAGCCAGTATGCTCCGATGGATGTGTAATGTCAGTGTTCATAATCGACAGAGTATAAGTGCCTTGAGAGAAAAGTTGGACCTAAGAAGCATCAGTTGTGGTGTGCAAGAGAGACGTTTGCGCTGGTATGGTCATGTGACGAGAATGGCTGAAGATAGTTGTGTGCAAAAGTGCCACACCCTAGCGGTTGAGGGAACCTGTGGAAGAGGTAGACCTAGGAAAACTTGGGACGAGGTGGTGAAGCACGGCCTTCGAACTTTAGGTCTCACCAAGGAAATGACTAGAGACCGAGACCTATGGAAGTATGCTGTGCATGAAAAGACCCGGCAAGACTAGTGAGACCATAACCCGTGGCCTCTACCTGGTATGTAGCCAGTCGACTTATACATACCTTTCCTTCTTGGGACACAAAACTCCACTTGTGAAGATCCGTTGAGGCAAGTGAAAATCAAAATCAAAACAAATCAGATATCAGAAAGCAGAACCAAAATCGAAGTCGATCAACATCAATATAAATCGGGGGACCCTGTCAAAGGCTTTCTCCAAGTCCACGAAAGCTATGTAGAGGGGTTTATCTTCAGCTAGGTATTTCTCCTGCAGTTGTCAAACAAGGAATATGGCATCAGTGGTGCTTCTACCTGGCACAAAACCGAACTGCATCTCATCTAAGCAGACTCTCTCCCTAATGAGATAGGCTATGACCCTCTCTGTGACCTTCATCACCTGATCCAACAGTTTAATACCCCTGTAGTTATTTCTATCTAGAGCATCACCTTTACCCTTGTAGCAGTTGACTATGGTGCTGCTATGCCAGTCATTGGGTATATGTATAAATATTCATATATGCCTATATGTATATATATATGTATGAATATATATGTGTGGATATTTATACATATATGTGTATATATATATATATATATAAATATATATGTGTGGATATTTATACATATATGTGTATATATATATATATATATAAATATATATGTGTGGATATTTATACATATATGTGTATATATATATATATAAATATATATGTGTGGATATTTATACATATATGTATATATATATATATATATATATATATATATATATATAAATATATATGTGTGGATATTTATACATATATGTATATATATATATATATAATATATATATATATAAATATATATGTGTGGATATTTATACATATATGTGTGTATATATATATATATATATATATATATATATTATATATATATATATGTGTGTGTGTGTATATGTATATGTGTGTATATGTGTGTGTGTGTATATATGTGTATGTATATGTATATATATGTGTGTATATATATATATATATATATGTGTGTATATATGTATATTTATACATATGTATTAGTATGTATGTATGTGGTAATGTGAAGCACTTGTGGCTGTGTCACGTAAATGAGCTGGTGTGGCACCGCATAGAAGTGCACACAAAAGAGCTCATGCATTGCCATGCTTTTAAATTCATTTCATTTAAAGTAATTATGTAATTATGCATTTAATGGTGTTCATCTCAATGTAACACTTGTTCAGTACTATAACTGTTAGTGTAAAACTATATTTTTTATATTGAATTTTTACAATGTGTCACACTGGCAGAATTGTTTGCATGCTTAGCAGCAATTTATCTGTCTTAATGGGTCTGAGTTAAAATTTCGCCATGGTCAACATTGCCTTTTATCTTTTCAGGGTCAATAAAATAAGAACCTATTGATGACTATAGTCTATGTAATTGACTTACCCTATCCCTGAAATTGCTGGCCCTGTACCAAAAATTTGAAATGGATATTACGTTTGACAATTTTTAGTTTTGTTTATATGGATTCTTATTTTTCTTTGTTTTAGTTTTTGTTTGTTTTTTTTTTTAACAAGAAATGAAAATATTTAATATTTAATAGCAATAATAAACTACCATGAAACAAAATTGAAACAACATCACAACAGAATTCTTTTATTCTGTGAGCTTGTCTCATACATAAAATGATTAAAAAAAATTGGTTGGAGTCCTTAATATATGATATATATTTTCAAAATCAGAGCATTTTTACTAAAGAAAACATACTAAAATAAAATAAAAATTGTATTTAAATATTGGCAATTGGAATGTCAGAACAATGTATGTGATCAGGAAAACTGCTGAAAAGGACACTGAAGATGTGGATGAGTTCACCTATCTAGGTACAATTGTTAGTAAAGAAGGTGGTGGAGGGGAAGATATAAGCAGAATCAATAGAGCCAGAAGTGTGTTTATCAAATTGGACGAAGTACGGTGATCAAAATAGTTGGGAAGGGATACAAAAATCAAACTCTACAAAATGCTGGTAAGACCTATACTTCTTTATGATTGTGAAACATGGAAAATAAAGAATAGTTATGAGAGAAAACTGGATTCTTTTCGGTACAAAGACTTGAAGAAAATGATGCAGATAGGGTAGCCAAACAGCATATCAATGGATGAACTCAACAAAATAACCCAAGTCCCCAGGATAAGCCAAAAAGTAAAAAAGGGAAAGATGGAATTGGATTGGACATGTATTGAGAAAGGAACCCAATTATCATTGCATGATTGCTTTGACTTGGCAACCTGAGGGGGAGAGAAAAGTTGGTAGACTAAAAACTACATGGGGAAGGATAGTGGAAAAGGAAAGGAATCAGGTTGGATGGTCATCATGGAATGCAGCAAGAAAACTTTCAAAACAGTGAGATAAATGGAAAATGAGCATGGAGACCTTATGTGCCAGCTGGCACGAAGAGGATAGATAGATATACACACACACACACACATGCTTATAATATATATATATATATATATATATATATAATATATATATATATATATATACATATATATTTGTTTATTCAATTTACTTGCATTATAAATTTTTTGGTGGTATATGTATATATATATAGGCGTGGCTGTGTGGTAAGAAGCTTGCTTCCAAACTATATGGTTCTGGGTTTAGTCCCACTGTATGGCACTTTTTGGCCTTGGGCCAAGCAAAGTCTTATGAATGGATCTGGTAGATGGAAACTGAAAGAAGCGTGTTGTGTGTGTATGTGTCTGTGTGTGTGTGTGTAAAGATTCAGGTGAATAAGGCACTTAAATGGTAACGGTTGAGTCAGAAATAAAATGTATAAACAGCAACTATAGATGAATACAAATACTGGTACTGAGGTACAGGAAGAAAGATATTCAGGTTATGCATACTGTTAATTGAACCCAACTGAGTATATCATCAGCCCTTGGACTAATTCAGAAACATACATTATATTAAATATACAGTCCTTAATATACTTTGGAACATGCTACAAGCACATTCTGAGAGAGCTGAAGCATAAATAAAAAAAAATAACAAATAATGGATAGGTGTCAATTCATCACAGCTGTTTCCAATGAATATATATTTATTAATATACTCATTAATCAATTAATAAATTTGTTGGAAACAGCTGTAATGAATTGACACCTATCTCAAGGGGGCAGCCATCGGCGTTAGTATTGCCGGTGATGTGGCAACCTTTTCAGGGTATGGTGGGATAGAAGGCTTAAGGAACACCTGACACAGAACTCCATACTCGTGAACATGTACTCTCGCTATGTTGATATCAACATAGTGATAAAGGCACCCCCACAAGGGAGTACTCTTGAAACTAATACTATAGAGAGCATTCAGCAAATAGCTAACTCCATCCACCAGAGTATTAAGGTCACGGTAGACTACCCTACTAAACACCTTAACCATAGACTACCGGTAATAGATACAGAACTCTGGCTGGAAACTGAGAATAATAAAACTTGAATCCTTCATTCACACTATGCCAAACCTATGGCCTCCAAATACTTGATCCACTGGAACTCAGTTATCGTAGACAATGCCAAATTCAATATTTTGATGGCAGACCTCATCAGAATAATGCGAAATTTGTCCCACATGTGCGACCCAACAGAGTCAAAGAGACACATACATTTCATTCACCGCATGCAGTTCTCAGGTTACAGCCATAAAGAAAGGATCAGAGTATACAAAGAAATTTGATACTATCATATGTAATGATAGGAATGGGATTTGCCCACTCTATAGGAGCAAGTCATGGAACACTATTGAAAGGACTAAGAAGAAAATAGGGAAGGCCAACTCTTGGTATGATAGCCACAAATACCAGAGTGTCATGTTCATCGACACCACCCCTAGAGGCGAACTGGCATACTGCTTTAGAAGGGCCCTAGACAAACTTAAGCTAGGATTAAGGTTGTTGAAAGGCCAGGCAACCCTATCAAATCCCTAATCGGTAGAACCTACCCTTTTAGTAGAACCCTCTGTACAGATAGGAACTGTACTGTGTGTAGATTTAGCCCACAAACAAACTGTAAAGCCAGAAATGTAGTCTATAGTATGAGATGTACAGAGGGACGATGCAGCAACAAGACAATGACATACGTAGGGGAAACGGCATGGAGCATAGGAGAGCGGGTAAATGAACATTGAAGAGAACTTAAGGAATAAAAGAGCTCATCGGTTCTGTGCCAGCATGCCGAGCAGGAACACGGGGGCTCACTCAACAACATAGAAGTTAAAATCTTGTTCACAGATAGAACAGATGCAACAATTAGACAAATTACAGAAGCTACACACATAATAGAAGATAAACCTAGCCTGAATAGGAAACTGGAATGGAACACTAACACACCCCCAACACACCACAACATATGACAGAATAAGATCCCCATAAACTGATAACAATATAAACAAAACTAAAAACATAACAAAATACACAGATAAATAAATGGAATTAAATAACTATATACATTAACAAAATTTTTTAAAAATTTAATTAAATAAAAAAACAAAAAAATAATAAGTAGGCATAAACACATGGACAAAATAAACAAAAACAAATTACACAAACGTGTATAAACAAGAGATACAAATATTACAGGGCCTTTCCCCTCCACACACACACACTAACTAAACATAGACACACATAGGGGTATATGCATGTGCAAATAAAGACACATACAACAGGAATACAAAATACAAAATGGCTGACCGTTAGTAAGGAGAGACACACAAATAAGAAAGCAGAAAGCAAAGGACCACTGATGAGGTCATAGAAGTATGACGAAAGAACTCTGGCTGAAATAAGATTAAGATTAATGTAAAAAATAAATAAAGCTGAAGCAAATTAACACCAAATATCTAGTGCATGTGTTTTTATTGGCTAAACTGGTAACATGACCATTCCTAAATACAACATCTGTTTCAACACACGATTTCACATCAAGAATCTTGCAAAACAAATATATAAACATAACAATGTTTGATAACAATTATTCGAAAATTTGAAAACAATTATTTGAAAAACAGTTATTCAAAATAAATATCATTTGTGTACTTGATTTTTAATGTTATCATTTTTGTTAAAATAAAATAAAGAATTTTAGAATTATTAACATTTCATATAACTCTCCTTTTGAATAATTTTCATTCACACAATTTTCCATTTGAATAAATGCTTTTTGAATAATTGTTTTCGAACAATTATTTTTGTACAATGTTCACATAATTCACCTATCCATCGTTTGCTGTACAGTGATCCCTTGCTACTTCGCGGTTCAACTACCATGGATTCACGACTTCACAGATTTTTAAAACATATATATATATGTATATATATGTATGTATATATAAACATATATATATATGTATATATATGTATGTATATATATGTATGTGCGTGTGTGTTTGTGTGTCTGTGTTTGTCCCCCTAGCATTGCTTAACAACCGATGCTGGTGTGTTTACGTCCCCATCACTTAGCGGTTCGGCAAAAGAGACTGATAGAATAAGTACTGGGCTTACAAAGAATAAGTCCCGGGGTTGAGTTGCTCGACTAAAGGCGGTGCTCCAGCATGGCTGCAGTCAAATGACTGAAACAATTAAAAGAGTAAAAGAGTTTATATGAACACCTAAAATTTTTCATTAAATCCAAAGAAGAAATGCAGCAAGAAACAGAAGTTGTCGACCAAATTGGCTTGTCTTTGGAACGGCTGGCCAAGCTCTGCAACCTGGCTAAAGAATTGAAAGAGGGGTCACAGGAATGGGATGACGATATGGTTCGTTTTGCAACAAGGTCGACGAAGTCATGAATCCCTACAAGATGCTCTGTGAATGGAAGAAGAAGCAGCGGCAGCAACTTCCTATCACAATGTTTTTGCAACCTCGCAAAAAATAAAGCCAGTTCCTTCTGCTACTACTACAGCTGCACCTTCGGAAGAAGTGGAAGAGGTGTCCCAGGAAAGGGCACCGCTGTCAGCTTCATCATCATCATCATTTCTACTGCACAGCAAATTCATCACCATCATCATTCAAATTTTACTTCAACTTCTATCGTGTTGAGTACAGTAACAATCTTTATTTTTTTAAATCTAAAGTGTTATTGCTTAACAGTTGTCCTTGTTATTAATAGACAACTGTAATAGGTGGGTTGTTAACAGTATAGGGAGAGTTTTAAAAGTCCAAATACACGTTAAATAAATACTGTAAATATGGTGTCCCTACTTCGTGGAAATTCAGATATCGCGGCCGGTCTTGGAACCAATATACCACGATAAATGAGGGATCACTGAATATATATATATATTTATGTATGTGTGTGTGTCTCTGTTCATCCTCCCCACCACCACTTGACAACCACTGTTAGTTTGTTCATGTCCCTAACACTTAGCAGTTCAGCAAAAAGAGACTGACAGAACAAGTGCTGGGGGTCAATTCATTTTACTAAAAGTTCTTCCCAGCATGGCCACAGTCTATCATACACGTGTGTGTGTGTGAGGATGGAGGAGGTGAATAGCAGAGCAGTGAGGGTGTTATTCATAAGATTGTGGATTCAATTCCTGGACTATGCAGTGCATTTTGTGCTTGACTAAACCACTTCATTTCACACTCCTCCAGTCCACTCAGCTGGCGAAAAAGAATAATCCTGTGACAGACTGTCTTTATTTATTGCGACATCAATAAATTATTATTTAAATAAGCAAAAGATAAAATATATATTTATAATAATAAATGCGCCCTTTTAAAGCCTAGCCAGGCTCATAGGCCCGGTTTCCATAGCGTATGTATTCCCCAGCTGGACGGGACGCCAGTTCATCGCAGCGTTACTCATTTTTTTTTTTTTGCCAGCTGAGTGGACTGGAGCAACGTGAACACAGCGCGCCGCCCGATCCAGGATTCGAAACCACAATCTTATGATCATGATGCTGACACCCTAACCACTAAGCCACGCACTTCACACACACACACACACACACATATATTTATATATACCGGAGTAAACACATAAATGTGATACAAGGTGGAAAAAAGAGTACTCAAATACCAGTGGTAGAGTAATATGCTTTATTTAAAGCAGCAGAAAATTCAACAAAACCTGTTACTCTGAGTTTCACGTTCCCGACGTACGGGAACGTGAAACTCAGAGTAACAGGTTTTGTTGAATTTTCTGCTGCTTTAAATAAAGTGTGTATGTGTATGTATGTATATATATATATATATATATCTTGCTTGTTTCAGTCATTGTACGATGGTCATGCTAGAGCAATGCTTTGAAGAGTTCAGTTGAAAAAAATCAACCCAAGTAACCATTTTTTTTTAAAGCTTGCCACTTATTCTATCGCTTTCTTGTGCTGGAACACTATATTATGGGGACGCAAACAAACCAACACCGTTTGTGAAGAGGTGGTAGCGGGCTCTGAAAATGAATTTTCAATTTGTAGAAATATGTACCTAAAAACCAAAAGAACACCGATAAAACAAGTTTGATGTCGCAATAAATAAAGATTAGTGGCAAACTGATTTTAAAAAAAAAAGAAAAGAAAACTTCGTCAATTACAAAGCAGTTAGAGTTGTCGCCTATCAACTTAGAAGCGCAACAGGTTTATAGTGTCCAGCCCTCAAATTAGGTCATTCAAAACTTTCTGAAAATGCATATTATTTATTTAAATTTTGCAGCGATACGTTTTGAAGGATGTAGATTACAATTATGCCAATAAAATTTAGATACAGTTAATTTGTGGTAAGAAATTTTCCTTTCCCCATTGCCCTGATTTTCTGTGGTTTTAACAATTTTTACTCACTCAGCCCCACAAATTTCCGGGTTTCAAACATCAACAGGACATAAATTTACCGTAAAAAGTCGGAGGTTGGCAGAAAAAGCTACCTAAAGTTACTTTTAAAATAATTTTTTTTCTAACCATAATGTTATGAACGTAATCGTTTATATACACAACAGAAGCCGTAATTCCAGCAACACTTCTTTAAACATGCATTTTACAGAAAATTACGTAGAAAGACGGTCACTGAGATCACCAATCTCTAGCTTTGTCGAACTTTCTTATGAAGTGGAAAAAAGCCGGATAAAAAAAAAAGAAAGAAAAAAAAGTACACTTAGTAACAAAATATACAATAGTACAGGAATATTTTTCATGCATGTGTATTTAAACGTGTGTATATTATATATATATATATATATATATATGGTGACCCAAAAGTAGGTTTACTGTTGTCACGTAAGCACTTTACATTCCTTTTAAAACATTTTATTACATTTAATTTTCTATCTACAATGAACTAAATCATCATAGAATAATGGTTTCATATTTGTTTATAATTAAGATCTAAACTGTTGATATAAGAATGTGAAAGAGATAGTTGAATAACTGTAAACCTACTTTTAGGCCACTCCGTGTGTATATATATATATATAAAATATTACATTATATGGCGAAGTTATAATTAATTACTTTGCCACATACTGAACTTAGTAGAAATAGCAGCCAAAAAAATTTTTTTAGCTGTTTCTACTACTTTCTTTAAGTAGTAGAAACAGCTAAAAAAATTCACTTGGTGAAATTGATTAATTAATTTTACCCTCAATTGTTGATATATATATATATATATATATATATATATATATATATATATATATAAGTGCAGCAGAAAAAACTCCCGTGTGTTTTTGGCAGTGTCCTTGCCAGGAGTAATAACGGTGTACCGATGTAATTAATGTTTTACTTTTTCTATGTTCTTTTCAGTTAGCTACACGACCGCTCTGTTGTCCGATCGCTTTCTCCACCAACACTTCCTTCGTTTTTATTTCTGAATTTTTCCAGTTGAAATATTTGTCGTGTATTTTTTTCGCATATCCAATCAAACCAATTTCATTTAATGCAACACATATCACTTCGTAATTCATATTATCGACGTAAGAATATTCTTTCCAATAGCAGAGCAGTTCGAAAACTCTCTCAAAAATATCTACTTTACATTCCTCGGCAGTCCCACACACGTCCAAACCTCGACACTTAGCCAAAAAGATATGGTCAACACTTTCCGGTAGGAATTCCAAACGTCTACGAATATCTGCTACATCAGTTGGAACTAAAAAAAATCTCGGGTTCCATTCGGTGAAGTACCTACAGTGAAGCATTGTTATAAAATATGTAATCTGCGAAGATTTCTCAATAAGCTCGAAGGCCATCTCTATGATGAGTTCGTAAGAGGGGAAGGTGTTTACAATTTCACGCTTTTCGAAATCCGACTCCGCCACTGTAAAATTTTTATAGTCATCATATGATGGGAGCATAAGTTTCTTTTTCATCTTCTTTTCTACGTCTTTAAGCTTACCGATGAAGCTTTTTATGCCATAGTTAGCGACATATCCTTCCATAAAGGTCTTCGACATTTCAACGAGTTCTGGATATTTTTCGGTGTTCACACGGTTGATACAATTTTTACTATAACCCAAATATACAGCCAAAGACTTCACTTCACCTATGTCGTTGAAATACTGGGCAAGTTTAGTAAAAAAGGCATCCTTTTCTAAAGCCATATTATGGTTGTAGGAGACACAAGCATAAGATGTCAATGTCTGTTTGTAAAATCCGGAAGTATAACGAATAAGTGAAAAACAAAATCAAATGAAGTACATAAGCTTTTTGATTCGCTCAGGCCGGCCTCGCGGTATGTTAGTTCCCTTTGACCTATTAAATTTACGTTATTTTTATTTCGATAATGCTCAATAGTTTTACAAAATTAAATTAGAAAATTGGACAAAATAGAAAACACAAGCGAAAAAGTTTAAAAAGAGAAAAAACTCAAAACAATTCACCACCTTCGGTGGAAAAGTTGGGGTTGCTGGGGAAACCTCTCTAATGGCTATTGAGGCACGCTTGCAGCATTGCCACGGGTGATGGCGAGGCTGATGTGATTGAACAGCTAAGTGCCCTCACGAGCATCACCAGTTACCTCTGCTAGGCGAGTTGCCAGTGAAGACCGGAATCTCGCAGTCAGTGGCCCGACTCCACCAAACGTCTCGAACGCCACAGGATGGGAAATGTAGTTGGCTGACAGATTGCAGTATTTCAGGATTTTGTTCCGCTTAGCCACAGAAGCTGTGGATCTCGCCCTGACCGCAGCAGCCAGGATGTGAGAAGAAGCAAAGGAGTCGCTGTGACAGCCAAGACAAGGCATCTGCCTTATGACCAGGAGCACAGGGTGAAACCGTCAGGTCTTTTCCCATCACATCTGGACAATCCAGATGGTTCCAAGATTGAGGGGATGTTTTCCCCAGGCAAGCTCCTTTTGAGTATCAGTTTCAACTCTGTATGATGCACGAAGTAACCATCATTCAGGCGGCAAGAAATACCATAGAGGCCTGTGGAGTCGAGGAGTCTGTCACAACGACAGATCAAATCCATGCATATGTCAACTCCAACTCTGAGGGCAATGGAGACACGAAATTCGTCCAAGCTGAGTAGGCCACCAACATTAGCCATAAGGATGGCATCAATCTTGTCACCTGAGTATTGGGACCTTTACCTTTTGATCTACAGATTTAAAAACTAATTTTTTTGTAACTAAACACTTTCAAACTTCGGACACTGGTAGAATGTGTCATATAAAACATCTTTTACTCTTAGCATTTTCGAGAAAAACTTATATTTACGAAGTAATTTCACGTCAAAGTTGTCCTATTTCGGTAATTTCAACCAATCAATGACATGTATTCAGCTGAATAAAATTACTGCCGTTGTTTGTCAACAACAACTACTGGCAGTGTATTTTTTGTTTGTCACTGTTATTTATGACATCATTTGTGCATTTGTACTGGTTTTAGGGTTAGAGTTTTAGGGTTAGGGTGTTAGGGTTAAGGTGTTAGGGTTAAGATTGTCATAAATAACAGTGACAAACAAAAAATACACCGCCTGAAGTTCTTGTTGACAAACAACGGCAGTAATTTTATTCAGTTGAATACACATCATTGATTGGTTGAAATTACCGAAATAGGACTACTTTGACGTGAGATTACTTCGTAAATATCAGTTTTTCTCAAAAATGCTAAGAGTAAAAGATGCTTTATATGACACGTCAAAAGGTAAAGATCTGAGTATTTGGCACTAGCAGAAATATTTGAGCTTAGGGCAAGATAGTTTTTTTTATAACCCTTGGTAAATAAGCTCTGGTCGAATAGGCCTATGATCAATGGCACTCCAGCCATGGCCATTCCATCTTTTTGCAATGTAACACGGACTACTTTATATTCAAGTTTACTGTAGCAGTGGCAAATTGCATGTGATTTGGTTGCTACATCTAGCAGATTTTGTGTAGTAATAAACAAGGGTATTGGTGCAGTTGAAGGCAAATATCAGTATAGAGAGATGTAAGTGGCTCAGGAAGAATGGTTCAGAAGGGGTGGGTGAGGTGTGGAAGTGGTGAGGAGGGAGATCTAGAATACATAAGGGTGTACATAAAGTGAGTGGGACATGGTGGGGGATATGAGAGAGGTGGTGAGAAAAATAGTAGATATGTGAGATGTTAAAATGGAGGATGGTAAAGGGGGGATATAACTGAAGGCACAAAAAGGAGGTAGTTCATGAAAATGATGTGGATGAGAAAGGGAGGATAATGGGGAGAAGGGATTGAAGTAAGTCAGGGGGGAGTGGGTGAGATAACTGGAGGTTCTAAGCAAGGGATAGTAGTAATATGTGTTGATAATGCCCTCAACTGATTACAGCTGCCAAGAAGTGCCATAGATAGAGGAATTATGGAGGGATAGGTGTTAGAGAAATAGAATGCGGAGGGGAATGCTTGACAGAGCAGAAGGGGTACAAGCATAAATAGAATGTTTTTAGGACATCATTTTTACTGTTATGGACAGGCCAAATCCTTTGAAGATCTTTATCAGGTCCTTCTTAAATTTTTCCTTAGTGTAGCCATTCATATGGTTTGAGATTGCCAGACCATTGTCCCTCTAAAGAGCCAACATGTATGAGTGTGCAATTCTAGAGGGTGTCCAAGATAAATAATTTGACAAGGTCAGCGATCTCAGCCCAGTTGTAATTACATCACCATGGAAATGTCAAACAGTGAAATGCCTTCTTTCTTACCCCAGAACTTTCTGAAAATGCATATTATTTATTTGAATTTTGCAGCGATACGTTTTGAAGGATGTAGATTACAATTATGCCAATAAAATTTAGATACAGTTAATTTGTGGTAAGAAAGTTTCCTTTCCCCATTGCCCTCATTTTCTGTGGTTTTAGCAATTTTTACTCACTCAGCCCCACAAATTTCCGGGTTTCAAACATCAACAGGACATAAATTTACCGTAAAAAGTTGGAGGTTGGCAGAAAAAGCTACCTGAAGTTACTTTTAAAATAATTTTTTTTCTAACCATAATGTTATGAACGTAATCGGGATCTTTTCGCTTTGACCGGCAGATTTTTTAAATAATTTCTATGTAACTAAACACTTTTAAACTTTGTATACTGGTAGAATGTGTTTATAAAACATCTTTTTCTCTTGGCTTTCTTGAGAAAATTCTGTAGTTTTTAAGATATTTGTTGTTTAATTTCTTGCATTTCGGCAATTTCAACCAATCAATGACGTCTATTGAAGTGAATTCAATTTCTGCCGTAAAATTTTATGGCGGCGTCATGTGAAAATGTCCCTTTACATATTATATATTCGTTTAAGAAACAGATTGAGTTTATTTACATTTCTATAGAAAAAAAGATACCCTCCCCCCACCCCAAACCCTAACTCTAACCCTAAAACAGATTGAAATGCAATAGATCGATACTACGGTCATAATTATGGGTAGACACTAAAGAGGGAACGGTTTTGTTATCCAGCTCTGTTTACGAGTGACCCCTCAGTTTATGGCCACAGGGTATCTTTTTTCTCATAAAAAACAGGGACATTTTCATATGATGCCGCCAGAAAATGTTACAGCAGAAATTGTTTTCACTTCAATAGACGTCATTGATTGGTTGAAATTGCCGAAATGCAAGAAATTAAACAACAAGTATCTTACAAATTACAGAATTTTCTCAAGAAAGCTAAGAGAAAAAGATGTTTTACAAACATATTCTACCAGTATACAAAGTTTAAAATTTTTTAGTTACATAGAAATTATTTTAAAAATCTGTCGGTCAAAGCGAAAAGATCCCGTAATCGTTATCTGCACAACAGAAGTCGTATTCCAGCAACACTTTCCTTTCGTTACTGTATTTATTTTGAGATGCTCTCTGTTTCTTTCAATTAATTTTAAATATAACAAATAATTTAGTAAAATAACTTAGTTATCATTCAGCTAGTATAAGGAATATAAATTGCTACTAAGGTTTAGTGGTATATTTTGATGCAAAACTTATGAAAACAAGACATTTGTACTACAGAGCCAGAGCCGGTTTTGGCCGGGTTGGTAACAAAAGGGTTACATGCGTTTTACAGAAAATTACGTAGAAAGATGGTCACTGAGATCACCATATTCTAGCTTTGTCAAACTTTCTTATGAAGTGGAAAAAAGCCGAATAAAAAAAAGAAGAAAGTACACTTAACAACAAACTGTACAATAGCACAGGAATATTTTTTATGAACATGTGCATTTAAACGTGTGCGTATGTGTGTATATGTCTGTGTGTATATTATATATATACACGGTGGCAGACATTTGGTGGGGTCAGACTACTCACTGCAAGATTCCTGTCTTCTCTAGCAACTTGTGAGGTTTGTGAGGACCATAGACAATGCTGCAAGCGTGCCTCAACAGCCTTTAGAGAGGTTTCCCAGCATCCCTGACTTTTCAACCTCAGGTGGTGAATTGTTTTAGTTCTTTTCTCTTTTTTTCTTTCTCTTTAATTTTTCAATTTTTTCAATCGTGTTCTCTATTTTGTCCAATTTTCGAATTTAATTTTGTAAAACTATTGAGCATTGTCGAAATAAAAATAATGTGAATTTCATAGGTCAAAGGGAACTAACATACTGCGAGGCTGACCTGAGCGTATCAAAAAGCTTACTCTTTTACTTGTTTCAGTCATTTGACTGCGGCCATGCTGGAGCACCACCTTTAATCGAGCAACTCGACCCCGGGACTTATTCTTTGTAAGTCCAGTACTTATTCTATCGGTCTCTTTTGCCGAACCGCTAAGTGACGGGGACATAAACACACCAGCATCGGTTGTCAAGTAATACTAGGGGGACAAGCACAGACACACAAACACACTCGCACATATATATATATATATATATACACATATATACGACAGGCTTCTTTCAGTTTCCGTCTACCAAATCCACTCACAAGGCTTTGGTCGGCCCGAGGCTATAGCAGAAGACACTTGCCCAGTATTTCAACGACATAGGTGAAGTGAAGTCTTTGGCTATATATTTGGGTTACAATAAAATCTGTATCAACCGTGTGAACATGGCCAAATATCCAGATCTCCTTGAAATGTCGAAGATCTTCATGAAAGGATATGTCGCTAACTATGGCATAATAAGCTTCATCGATAAGCTTAAAAAGGTAGAAAAGAAGATGAAAAAGATATTTATGCTCCCATCATGTAATTACTATGAAAAATTTACAGTGGCGGAGTTGGCTTTCAAAAATCGTGAATTTGAAACTACCTTCCCCTCTTACGAACTCATCATAGAGATGGCCTTCAAGCTTATTAAGAAACCTTCGCAGATTATAGATTTTTTTAACAAGTCTTCACTGTAGGTACTTCCACGAATGGAATCCAAGATTTTATCTCGTTCCAACTGATGTTGAAGATGTAGCATTTGGTGAAGCATATCTTCTCTCTCGGACATAAATAATACAAATAACGTCATGGCAGATAGCAGCCATCCTTCGGTTGCTTAGGCTATGTTGCGTCCACTGCCCTGATTGGTTGGTTTTGGTGCAGTTTTATTTTGTGCCAATGTATAAACCAACCAATTGCAACCTTCAGTTAAGGCCACGTGACACTGTTTTTCTTATGCATTGTTTGAACCAACTAAACCCTTTAAAATGGCTAGATCGACAGACCATTTCATCTTTGGTCTTAGACCATTGACCACAGAGTATCCAGTGACAGACCAGCCATGTTCCAGTGACTCAACCAGTTCCAGCGACGACACCAACACCTTTTCCATCACCGTTGCCTTAAGCTTATCGACATCACCAACATGTCTACGTACACACCAACCAACATTGTTCCAGGTTTAACTTCACGCTGTTGTGAATACTCACCAATGTTAACAGCTGCAGTCTACCTGCGAGAACTTTCTGTACCAAAGTAACTCGGCACATCATCGAGGCCACAACTTCTACACACGTAGTAATCGGCTCTGCACTTGTGACCACCAACCTAACTGTGGTGTGTCTTACACCAAACTAGTATTTATCAACATCTTGTCCGAACATTCATCTAGCGATTCTTTTATAGACTCTTTCTATGCTCTGTATTGTATTGGCTCACACTTATCGCACACTCTACATGCACGTACACATTTTTCTATGCACGACGGCCTGTCTATTGGTTTATTATTATGTACGTACTTTTATCGCACACACAGACACACTCTGCTAGCACACAGACATGCACTTATATCGCACGCACGTACACAATTACACACTGTTGTCGCACTCACGAACACATCTGTAAATAAAGTCTTTTCTCTTATACATTATACAGTTGTGTTTTTCTCTTTATTCTTTACTGGCATTCTTTATTCTTTTATTCCATGGATTTTGGCTTCTTTTGTAGACGACCGTGCGGTGTTTAAAAGGAGACATTTCGTTACCATCTCCTTTACGTACGGTCATCTCTACAAAGATATTCGTAGACGTTTGGAATTCCCACCAGAATTTTAGCTAAGTGTCGAGGTTCAGACATGTGTGGAACTATGAGTATCTTCTTTATTATTGGTATGACTATGAATTCATAGCCTGGATATAAAAGCTAGAGAGGATCCGAAGCAGTTGTCCATAGATATCCTCATTTTCTTTGATTTTCAAAGAGATATTTATATCTGAAGGGCAGCTGACCTCTACGATGGAACATACCTTTGCCCCTGTATCCCAAACAACAACATTTGGCTTGTTATATTTACATTTAACAGAGGTTTTGATGGGATTATTCTACCAGTATTCCTTGAGTTGGCGTTTATGAATGTATTCCATAACGGGGATTTTCTAAGTTTATTTCAGGACAGTCGTTTTCGCAGATGGCATTGTAAATTGTTTTAGCAATAACATTGTGCTACATAATAATGTATATCTATCTGTCTGTTAGTCAGTCAGTCAGTCAGTCACCATTGTCTGTAACATAATACAAGATTTGTAAAAATATATTGCTTTCAAAATTTGGTACAGGGTCAGCTGGTACTTATTTTATTGATCCCAAAAGGATGAAAGGCAAAGTTGACCTTGGTGTAATTGGAACTCATAACATGAAGACGGATGAAATGCCACCAAGCATTTTGCCTGGTTTGCTTATGATTCTGCCAGGACACTGCCTTAAGAGTTGTAAAAAATATATCAAAATATATTTTACATAGTGCAAACATCATCTGATATAGAAGTCAATATGTTAGTTAAGGGATGGAGTTAGATATATTTATTGTATCAAAAGTTGACTGCCTCCTTTGTGCTTCACCCCAGAATAGACTGCTCATGAAATTCCAAGTAGTCAACTTTTGATATGGTACACATATCTATCCATTCTCAGCCAATATGTTAAGTTCTGAGGTCGACTTTGCCTTTTGTCCTTTTGGGGTTGATGAATTAAGTGCCAGTTGAGTACTGCAGATCAAATCACTTGTTTTGCAAGTACATCTCCGTAAATAGAAAGATTATATCTATGAAATGTTACATTGTTTTTATCGAAATGAAAATGAAATTTTGTATTGACACAGATCAGCCCTCGCATACATATAGTGTGTTTAATAATATACCTAACATGGAAAGACATACACACTATGAGACTTATACACACTCATACACTCAAACACATTCATAGACAAAGTGTGACGCTGTCATCATCATTATGGTTAACCAGCCCTCACATACATACAGTGTGTTTAATAACACACCTAACGCAGAAAGACGCTCACACTGTGAGATATATACATACTCATACACTCATACATGTCATCGTCTTGGTTAGAATTAAAAGTGAAACATATATTGTGTTTAATAACGAACCTTACGCAGAAAGTCACATATATAATGTGGGACATATACACACTCATACACTCACACACATACATTCACAAAAGATACACAGTCATATATAAAATGTGATGCCGTTGTCATGGTTAAGTAAAAGTATAAAAGTGGATCAATATATAACATTACAATATAGATGTTATTCTTTTACTTTTATTCTTTGTCTTTTGATACATAATACAGAACTAGTACCAACGTTGCATTGTTTTAATTCCCAAAAATTACATGTTGACACTCATGGGGTCTGATAGTATGACCATGTAAAATTTTATTTGATTTGATCTGGTTGAGCTGTTTGAGAATGCATTGGGAACAGACAGAGAGACAAAGGATTTTATATATATAATATAAATAACTAGCAGAGATACCCAGCATTGTTCGGGATTGAAATGCTATAGTTTGTATATATATATATATATATTACGTTTCGTTTTTGGATTTGGTTTGCAAGATTCTTTATATGAGTTCGTGTGTTGAAGCATATTCTGTTGTGTCTGGGGAGAGTCATTTTCTTTTTGTGCCTTATAATGTAACACACTCACCGGTTAAATTTCCACAAAAATAAAAATAAGAAATAAGTGGAAATTTTACCGGTGAATGTGTTAAATTATAAGGCACAAAAACAAAATGACTCTCCCCAGACACAACAGTATGTATATTATAGTTACGTTGAAACAGGTGATATGGGAACGTGCAGCATTGACGACAAAACATTTGTGGAGTAAATGATGTAATTCAACTAAGCAACATGTAATATGTCTGTTTGGCGGATTCCATGCCCTAACCTATCATAGAAAATTGGGAGTATTGGGGTATGTAATTTTTGAACCCACTGAAAAGCTGTCAGTGGATATACTCTCCTCTAAGGTGGTCAGTGCTGCATCTAACATGACCCATCATATGGTTGACAGTCAAATAAATGGAGGTGTTCAAGAACACACAGCATGCATATATGTATATACGTATGTATGTATGTGAGCATTTACATATGTGTGTAGACGTGTCTGCGTTGTGTATATGTACATGTAAATGTATGTTTATGTTCTGATATGTGTGTCTCCTCAAGTTGTATATATAACTGTTACTCCATCGAATGTTGTATATATATATATATATATATATATATATATATATATATATATGTTCCAAGCACATGATCTCAGATCAAGTCACTTGTTATGCAAGTACATCTTCAGAAATAGAAAGATTATCTCTATGAAATATTATATTGCTTTAATTGAAATGAAAATAAAATTTTGTATTGACACTGATCAGCTCTCACATACATATAGTGTGTTCAATAATGTACCTAACACAGAAAGACATGCACACTGACACATATACACACTCATACATTCACAGTCATATACAAAATATGATGTTGTGGTGGTGGTAGTGGTTAGAATTAAAAGTAAAAGTATAAAAGTGAAACAATATAGCACATTACAATATAGATGTTATTCTTTCACTTTTATTCTTTGACTTTTGACATGTAATACAGAATCAGGGCTAATGTTGCATTGCTTTAATCCCCCAAAAATTGCATGTTGACACTCATGGGGTCTGATAGTAGTATTGTCATGTAAAATTTGATTTGATTTGGTTGAGCCGTTTGAGAATGCATTGGAAACAGAGAGAATATATATGGACAGATAATAATATATATAGATAATGTACTGTTGTGTGATAGAAAATACAACAAAAATGCATTCCATCCAGTGAGAGATAAGTATTATGTATTTAAAGGGCACAGTACATGTCTTTAAGTGCTACAAATAGTTTCATATGTTGAGAAATACTCAAATATATATTCTTCAGGCACAAACCACATATCATAATGAAATTTAAAAAATTGAATAATAGAAGAAATGCAAAAAACTGAGCAAGCAGTTTATAGAAAATGCAGAAAATTAAAAAATGGAAATGTTAAATGGAAAACAAAAACAGAAAAAGTAAAAAGTAAAAGGTAAAAGAGCTATCCCCCTTAGACCTTAAATCAAAAGGCAGGAAAAATATCAACAGTCAGGTGCATTCCAGAAGTTTTGAGACTTTATGAGAGGCAATATTTATTAATTTCAAAGAAGTACAAAATTCTCATTTCCTTCAAAGTAGGATCTCCTGATTTTAATGCACTTGTTGTGGCACTCCAGTTACTTTGTGAAGACCCCATAGAAGTACTTCAAAGTGAAAGTGTCCAGGGTTCTTATCACAGCCTCCTTCATCATCTCCTCCTGCTTGGAGAATAACCAAAAGTCACAGGGAGCAAAGTCTGGAATTTGGGGGGAATGAGGGACAGTTTGGTGCCTGTCTCTGTCAGATAGTAAGTTGCCAGGATGGAATTGTGAACTGGAGCTTTGTTCTGGTACAAATTCAACCAATTCTTGTGTGGGTACCACCAATCCTGGTACAGGTGCTCTGGAATTTGTGATGAAATCTCTTCCTGAACACCTTTAAAAACCTCCACAAAGTACCCTTTGTTGAGTCTGACCAGAGGAAGCCCAGTGGATGTTGATGTTGCTCTTGATACCAAAAAAAAAAAAAAGGAGGATCATCATTAGCTTCCCTGTGGACTTGCTTTGCCTGATCTCTTGTGCCTACAAGAACAGATGACTCAGCTCATACATGTTAATCCATAAGCAGTGCTGAACATTTCATATGTTTTTGTGGTGTTTTTACTCAGTTTAACACAAAACTTCATTGTAGAGCAAGATTCTAAATTGTCTTCACGTCCCAACTGCATTCTGCCAACTAGTTACCTTTTAAAGTGCTGTTAGAGCTGTCTCTTTCAATAATAAAAGTTGGTAGGTCAGTTTGTTTCTAACTGTTTAGTAATGATATACTAAAGTTACAATAATCTTGGTCAGTTATAATTGCCTTTCCTTAAAAAAAGTTTCCTAATTTCTAATTGCACCTCAATTATATATACACACATGAGAGGGATGACCACTATGTAGATAACCCTTATGCTAGAAGTAGATCCGCTATGGTCTTACCACTAAGAAATTTAGCAAACAACCAAATTTTTCTTGAGAACATTTCTTAGTGGTAAGACGATAGTGGATCTACTTCTAGCATAAGGGTTGTCCACATAGTGGTCATCCCTCTCATATGTATATAATACAATTTTACTGAAACTTCAGATTTTTATATGCTAGACCACTGGTGTGAAATTGATGCTAATTAAATTAATATCAAATTTCTCACCCTCATTTTAAATTTATATATATATATATATATATATATAATATATATATATATATATATATATACACCAGTGATGTGCCACCTAGGTAGGCAGTGCCTATCTTGAATAAAAAAGATTGATGGCAATATTTTTTTTTTATGGTCAAATACTCACTTAATTCAATAAAATTATGAAGGTTAGTCTGATTACTGTGCATAAAATGCAAAATGATTTATTTTTTTAGTAGATTAGGTAGGCACAATTCATCCTTGGTTTTCAGTCTTAGCATTTAATCTACGCATAGTACTGCAGTAGAACACATACTGTATTCTACAACACCATTTTCTTTACGTGCTATAAAAGCAGAAATAGATCTACCTTCAACACAGTCGTGTGCCTGTGTTCTGCTTATTTTTATGTGTTTTACTACATAAAGGTTGTAAACTGCCTACCTTTAGTAATTACTGACGGCACGTGCCTGATATATATATATATATATATATATATATATATATATGGCACGTAAAAAGCACCAACCAATCATGGCCGCAGCCAGCCTCCCCTAGCACCTGTGCCAGTGGCACGTAAAAAGCATCCACTACACTCACAGAGTGGTTGGTGTTAGGAAGGGCATCCAGCTGTAGAAACACTGCCAGTTCAGACTGGAGCCTTCTGCAGCCTCCTGGCTTCCCAGACCCCGGTTGAACCATCCAACCCATGCTAGCATGAAAAACGGACGTTAAACGATGATGATGCATGGATTATATTCAAAACTTTTAGGATGTGATGATAAAGTAAGGTAAGGAAAGCTGTTGGGTTTCATAGCTCAAAAGTAGATATAAATTATGCACTTTGCTTATTAAAAGTTTTCCTGTATTTATGATTTACTGGAAAGGCAAAGTCAACCTCAGCAGAATTTGAACATAAAGACATTTGAAATGCTGTTTAGCATTCTGCTCCACATGCTAACAATTCTGCTAACTTGCCACCTTAAATAATAATAATAAAGGTTTCAAATTTTGGCACAAGACTAGCAGGTTTGGGGAATGGGGTAAGTCAATTACATGGACCCTCAGCATGTTTATTGGCATTTATTTTATCGACCCCCCAAAAAGATGAAATGCAAAGTTGACTTTAGCAGAATTTGAACTCAGAACTCAAATCTGGAAGAAATGCTGCCAGGCTTTTATCTGGCATAGTAACAATTCTGCCAGCATGCAACTTTAAATAATTATAATAATCCTCTCTACTAAAGGCAGAGGGCCTGAAATTTCAGAGGAGGGGGTGGCTAGTCAATTACATCGACCCCAGTATGTAACTGGTGCTTACTTCATTGACCCCAAAAGGATGAAAGGCAAAGTCAACTTCAGCAGAATTTGAATTCAGAATATAAGGACAGACAAAATGCTAAGAATTTTGCCTTGCGTGCTAATGATTCTGCTGGCTCACCACCCTAAATAATAATATTAATAATAATAATAATAACAACAACAACAACAATAATGATGATGATAATAATAATGGTGATGATGATGATGATGATGATGATGATGATTTCAAATTTTGGCACAAGGTCAGCAATTTTGGACATATTCAACTGGTATATATTTTATCAATGATGATGGAAGGATGAAATACAAAGTTGACCTCAGCAGGATTTTGAACTGAGAATGTTAAGATGGATTGCCACTTAGCATTTCACCTGGCATAGTAACGATTCTATCAGCTTGCAGATTTAATAATAATAATAACCCTTTCTGCTATAGGCACAAAACCTGGATTTTTGTGGGGAGTGGGACAATCGATCACATCAATCCCAGTACTTGACTGGTGCTTAATTTATTGACTCCAAAAAGATGAAAGGCAAAGTTGAGTTCAGTGGAATTTGATCTCAGGATTTTGCAATGGGCGAATTACTGCTAAGCATTTTGTCCAGCATGCTAATGATTCTGCCAGCTCGCTGCCTTAGACTTAATAATAATAATAATCCTTTCTACTATAGGCACATTTGGTGGGAGGGGATAAGTATATTACATCGACCCCAGTGCATTACTGGTACTTATTTCATCAATCCCGAAAGGATGAAAGACAAAGTCGACCTTGGCAGAATTTGAACTCAGAATGTAGCAATGGACAAAATACTGCTAAGTATTTTGCCCAGTGTGCTAATGATTCTGCCAGCTTACCACCTTAATAATAATAATAATAATAATAATAATAATAATTCCTATCATAGTCAGAAGGTAGATGAATAATAGATGATTAAATCTACCCTGGTACTTGTCTGGCACATGTTTTGTTGTCTTTGAGTGATAAAAGGGTGAAGTTGACATTAGTTAAATCTGAACTGGAAACTAAACAATTTGGTGGATTCTTGGTCAGTTTTGATCAACTGAATGTCTGTCTTGCAAAATTAATGTATAACTGGCTGAGTACTCCACAGACATGTGTAGCCTTAACATAATTCTCAGGTAGTATCAGCATGAAAAAGTGTAACAAAGTTGGACCTTTCAATTGCCTTTCAAGTTGGACATTTCAATTGCCGGTACAATCTGTCCACACAGCTTCCATCTTCCCAGTTTTGCTCACAAGACAATGAGCTGCTCTGAAGTTATGGCAAAGATATTTGGCCAAAATGCCATAGTGTGGGGTTGAATCCAAATTCTCATGGCTGTGAAACAAACTTCTGGACCATTCAACCAAATTTCTAAAAAAAAGTTGACTGTATTTAATAAATAGATAACTAATTAATAGTTGTGATATATATATATATATATCATCATCATTTAATGTCCGCTTTCCTTGCTGGCATGGGTTGGACAATTTGACTGGGGACTGGTGAACCAGATGGCTGCACCAGGCTCCAATCTGATCTGGTAGAGTTTCTACAGCTTGATGCCCTTCCTAACACCAACCACTCTGTGTAGTGGATGCTTTTACGTGCCACCAGCATGAGGGCCAGTCAGGCGGTACTGACACACTCAATATACAATACAATATATAAATATGTAATATACAATGTATTTCTTGAAATTCTTCAAAATAATATTTATACCTACTTATCTTACACGAGGAATTACTTTGGTGGTTCAGCAGAAAACCATTATACAATGACAATTAAATAATTTCTCATATTTACTCATCCTTCAACCTCTGAATTTGTTTCCTTATAACTTTCCTGATACTTTCATAATATTATTGGGCAAGTTATATTACAAAAGTTTGCTGTTTCTTGAACATTGTTTCTTTAATTTAATGGATGTACTTTTGTAAATATGATAATGGAGAAATATTAGTCTGTTCATTATCTTCTTACACAACCTTACTTACATTGTGAACAACACCACAATAAATCAGAATTATATTTGTCCTGGGCAACACTTGTGCACTGCATTTGGTGGTGAGTTTCAGAAATTCAGTTGTTATGGGGAGTATAGAGTAGCTCCTGAATCATAACTACTCCTAAGTCTGTTCTGGTTCAGGGTGGTAGTACTTGCAAGGGCCCTGGTAATGGATCAAATAGCAGAAGATGATACTTAGTCATGCGGGTTTTAGAGCGGAGGATTGGCCTCTAGATATGTGAATATGGCCTAATGACATGTGAACCAGTTCCCCTTTTGAAATTTAGCATTCATTTCAACATTTTGTGTAACCATTAAGGCATTTGATAGAAGTTAAAATTATAATTATTGAATGTCTGCCATATCTCCCCATGGTGACAAATGTACACAACCAAAATTCCCTAGAATGTGATGAATACCATTTGAGATCTAAAAAAATGTCTCACCAACATAATCATTATCTGGATGAATCTAGGTCAAAATTTTCCATCATAACATTTTGGTTGTTCAATCAATTGAGCTGCCTGGCTTAGTGAATTGACATGCAGGTGATTGAGTATTCCATTGATATGTGTATCCTTAATGTAATTCTCAAGTAGAATTAACATGATACAGTGTGTGACAAAGCTGGACTTTTAAATAACAGGTACAATCTCGTCCCACAAGCTTCCATATAGTTTCTATCTACTGGGTTTCTACCACAATGTACGAGTCAACCCAGCACTCTAAGGAAATGACGTATAACTACACATTGTTGCCTCTCGACCGAATTGGTTTCCCGATAACTTTCTAAAGAATGTACTTTTTTTTCATACAATTTTAGAGATAACTGTCTTTGAATGGCTTAATTTTAAATGGTATTTTCTGGAAATGTGTTTTCTAGCAGTGTAAATTACGTAACACTTGTCTTTCAAACATAAAATTTGGAAAAACGCAAGTGTGAAAGTGAAAATGTTTAAGTGATGAAAATTGGTTGTAACAAACAGCAAGAATGAACAAGAAGTCCGATCCAAAACACTTCTTAAAAATATTATTCTCAAGATTTAATCAAATAATCGTAACATACATCTCCGAAAATGGAAAGACTTCCGCCCGTCCCCTACCCCATTTTCTCGCAAATTAGTTTATTTTTTAAGTTTTTTTTGTCCAAAACCCCGTTTTCGGATATGGAGGTTCCGAAAAATTGCCAAAAATCGGCATTGTCAAATTTCCCCCATCCCCCACCCCAAGTCTTTAATTTTTACTTTTTTCCCCCAACACTAACCCTAACCCTAAAATCTTAACCCTACCCCTAAAACCCTAACCTAAAGCCCTAAAACCATAACCCTAACCGTAACTACAGAAATGTTTCGAAATTTTTGTCCGAATCATCATGTCCGCCGTTTTCTGCATATTTAGAATTTTAAAAAGTTCTTTAAAAAAGATTTTACAAAGATTTTTGTAAATTTTTTTCAGAAATCATAATCTTCGTATTTTCCGCATATTTAAAGAAAAATCTGAAAATAGTAAAAAAAAATGAAGGAAATGGGGGCGGGTAATTTAAAAATGCGAATTTTTGCCAATTATTTTGCAGATTCGTATTCCCCGAAGCCGAAAGTGTGGGGGGGGGCGAAAAAATTAAGAAAACGGTGGTTGGGTGGGGGACGAACAGAAATCTTGCCCCGAAAATATAAGCATTTTCTACAAAATTACAAGGAAACAAATCCGGAGAGTGAGGTACCTAACAGTCAGTAGATGTACCAACAATGATAGTTGCCCAAGCAACAGTGTAGCGAAATTGAAACTGAGTTCTCAGGTTTAAGAAACGACCTTCATAACAGTTTGATCACACTGAACCTATTATAAACAAGTTTTCATGCTACGAATCGAACACGGACCGCCTTGTTAGAAAGCCATGAACCGTCATTTGCTCCTTTGAAAACGTGTCGTTACAAGATTTCATTAAAAAATATATACTGAGAAACACAAGACGAAACTAAGTCGAGGTGAAGCACTGAAATGTTGTTATGCCTTTAACTCCATGTTATTATTTCTTCTACTTTCTAAATGATATAAGCCTAAGCGAAATTACTAGCTGTTTGTTTAAAAACCAATAAACACAGAGAGAACTCTTTTGGTACTCAAAATATACGTCTTCAACGTTTCTTACATTTAATGCCAGTCCTGTGAAAGCTGATCTACGAGCAAAAATGTTTCTATTAGGATCAGATTATTTAATGTATCCTTTTTCCTTTTCTTTAACACAATGCAGATTTGACTGCTACTTTTAGCGGTTTGAATAACCACATAGTATTGACTCACAATTAGGAGTGACAACTCCGTAAGGAAAGAGAATGCTTTATTTTTCATATCACAAGGGCGAAGTTTATTATTTTTTTTAATTATAAAATATATCAGAAAAGCAAGAAAATGTTTCCGATACGACTTATGAGATTTATGATAACTAAAAAAATAATTAATTTAGTAAAATTTTTATAAAGAGTGGTGAGAATAGTCACGTGGACATTACGCACCTGACCGTCGTAATTCGTATTTTCCATTCACCTTTATTATCAAATTAACATAATTACAGATTACGTTTAGGATAATATCATAAAAAAAAAAAGAGATATCCAGACTAAAAGGATTAAATAAAACAGCTAATGTGAAATAAAATAAAGGATATTACAATATATTTAAGAACTAATTAAATATATACGAATAATATTATTGCTAAATCAGTCGGTGTACAAAAGTGAAGTGTGTATAGATACCTCTATGGGAACACTGTACCGGTTATCGCTTCTCGGCCTTTTGGCTAAGATCAAAGTGTAGTATCTGTTCTTATCAGCTTAATATCTGATACGGTCCCTATTTGGGACCATCGATATTAAACTGATTTTTAGAACGAGGCGAAGAGTTAGGGGCTTGCTCCGCCTTTGCCACGGGTTGGCCTGGTATAGCAGTACTTCCAGGATTCAGCCCACCTCCCACTAGGGAGATAAAATTAATCCAAAAACAGACAATTGATTACCTCTCTTCTCTGAGGGGTTTATTTACAGACTCACATTTTTGTGTTTCGTGACTATCATGTCAAATAACCTGACTATGACGAGTTTTCATTCAAATATCAATGAGGGGGAACTTTACTTCTCATATTTTCGGGGTCATTATTGTAAAGTGCCAGTTTACTACTGGCCTCTACTCTCTAACCCAGCTTATGCTGCTCAGAAACATTTAAGATGGAGATTTGGTGCATAGATTAACATGCAAAATTACAAAACAACTATAATATGGTCACTCAATTCCTAGAAATAATGGCCAAAACGTGTCACACACAAGGGCTCAGGAACAAGTGATGCACCTCTTGAAATTTTGTGGGGTACAAATTTCAGTATTGAACCCCCTACTTACCTTTCCCAGGCTTAGAAAAAATAAATTCAAAAGAAAATCCCTACAAATATATATTACTGAACTAAAGCATCTTCAACATTAAAAAATTGAATTATAATATAACAACCACAGCCACTCCTCAATACTACCACAATTGATAAACTATTAAACTCCACAATCAAGAGCCCTTCACTGTGTAGTTATCCAGTTTCTCATTTCCTTGAAATACCACAAGTGATCCATCTTTGTCATTATGTTCTACTGCTATTACCCTTACCACAGCTAAACAATAAGATCAGTATTGGCAGTCACTCTTCAATACTAGAACAATTGATGACCTATTAAACAGCACAATCTCTAGCTCTTCTCTACTGTCAGGCCAGGCCATTCAAATTCTTCTCAGAATAACACAAGAGATCTATCAGCACCATTGTCATCTTATTCTACTGCTACTACTCCAATTAGTGAAGAACCACACCCCCACCACTATCCACCTCAATCTGAATCTATACCTGTCCACTCTATGATAAATCTGCTAACTTTAAATAAAGTAAAATTATGAACCCCAAATATGCCGCTATTCTCAACATGAGAGACCATGCATGTGCAGTGACTGTAGCTTCACCCATTTACTTCGGACAAGATGCACAATTCATACAAACAATACCAGCCAATGTCAAACCACACAGCTTAACAACACCACTACCAAATGTTAAATCACACTTAATAACTTCTGCACATGTAACCCGGAATCCTAAACTTTTTCCTATTCCCATTCACTCGTCTTCCAGGGACTCGATGCACTAGTAAAAGCATGGCTTCAAACCACCACCAGATCCACAGGAGAGACATCCCTTATAGTGGCAGTGTTGGTTCAAACTTTCATCAAAACCCAGAAGTCAACCAGATATCTACTATAAAATTAACAGCCGCAAACCATATACTATAGCCATATTCAACAGTGCAACCATATCAACTCCAAACAACAACCCCTCCCAAAACAAAAGAATTCTGTTTTGGTCATTATGAATCGGGCAAAAAAATAGTAAAATAATAAGAATGAAATTATTGTATACAGTGCTCAGGTGCACCACAACTTGTCAAAAGTGCGTATAAAGCATATGCAGTAATGTACAAATGTCTGGAAAGTGAACTGTGTATGAGTCAGATACATGCTTGTGTGTGTATGGAGGGGAGAAAATCAAGTGTAGTGTTGGCGAATCTCAGGAAGCATGGAAGTTTTGACAAATGCAGAGCTCCGACAACTAACAACTGATGCTGGCAGTTTGTTCCATACTTCAGCAACTCTTAGTGTGAAAAAATGTTTCTGAATGTACAAGATCTTTCACATTTCAGATATCGAGCAAAAGTATCATATCTTAGGGCTTCATTTCTATCTACCAAATTCACTGAGATGGCTTTGGTCGACCTGAAGGTGTTATGCAGCGGGACTGAACCCAGAACCATGTAATTGGGAGGTTTCAGTCATAGGACAGTAGCCATGGTGGAGTACCACTTTAACTTATTTTCTATCAGCTTTGTTATCACTTTATGACAGGAAGTTGGTCTATGATTGAGTTGGGAGTAGCTGATCTTTTGTGAATGCATCCTTCAATGGTTGACTAGTTCAGTATTATTGTTAGGAGTTTACCCAATGTTTTCTTTTGGTTTAATGTTTCAATAGAAGTCTCTTTTATATTTCTAATTACTTTAGGCAAGCAGTTGAACAGTTGAGGACCTCTTGATATCAGACTGGTACAAAAAAATGTTTTTGCTCATGATTTCGAAGGTGGAGCAAATCTTCAGAGGGTCCCTGCCTGCACACTGGATGGTAAACTGTACCGCTCAATCCATAAATTGAGTCAGGCGGAGCAGACTTAGAATTATCAACTTAGTGTTGACACGCTTGGTATAAAGGGCCTACCTTGTCTCACAAGGCACTGCCTGTGTCACATTGTGAGAGCTTTAAAGAAGGACGCATTTGAAAATATAGTCCAAGATACACTTCATTTAGAATAATGGTGGAATTCTCATTACTGTGTTTGTTGATGTTTCATTAGAGCTAGTCTGGAACAACAACAGCAGCAGCAATGGCAACAGCAACAAAAACAACAACAACAATAAAAGGAGCATTAGCTAATGAAGGAGTGTGCAGGTTAACTACAACTTGTTAGAAATAGTAGTTGACTTTCCCTCAAAGAACACTGTATCTAAAGAAAAAACAAACACAGAAAAATGTAATTTTAGATGCACTGCCTCTTAAACAAAATAGATGGTGTGGTCACAGCTGGAATGCTTTTGATCATAGTTTTACTCAAGACTGACCTGGGCTGAAAGATGAAAACAAGTTAAAATAACCTATATGTGCACACATGTACAAGCATCCACACATACACATATACACACTTGTATACTCTTTACTCTTTTGTTACTCTTTTACTTGTTTCAGTCATTTGACTGCAGCCATGCTGGAGCACCGCCTTTAGTCGAGCAAATCGACCCCGGGACTTATTTTTTGTAAGCCCAGCACTTATTCTATCGGTCTCTTTTGCCAAACCGCTAAGTGACAGGGACATAAACACACCAGCATCGGTTGTCAAGAAATGCTAGGGGGACAAACACAGACACACAGACATATACACACACATACATATATACGACAGGCTTCTTTCAGTTTCCGTCTACCAAATCCACTCACAAGGCATTGGTCGGCCCGGGGCTATAGCAGAAGACACTTGCCCAAGATGCCATGCAGTGGGACTGAACCCAGAACCATGTGGCTGGTAAGCAAGCTACTTACCACACAGCCACTCCTGTAGTCAATCATTTAGATATATGCATACATACATATATATATACATACATACATACATACATAGTGCATACATACATTTGTATATAGATACACACAAACAAACTTACATAACATGGATTCATAAACGGACAAGAACAAAACAGGCACATAAACACATATATAAAGATAACAGAACTACAGATAAATGCACTTATGGTCAAATGCATGTGCAAACACATCTTACATGCATAAGCAAACATACGTGAATGTGTGTAAGTGCATACATGAATATACATAAATGTAAACTACTACCCCATAAAGCAATAAATACATAAACATATATATATACTGAAACACACACGCACACAAACATATAATAATAATAATAATAATGAAATTATTGTATACAGTGCTCAGGTGCACCACAACTTGTCAGAAAGTGCATATAAAGCATATGCAGTAATGTACAAATGTCTGGAAAGCGAACAATGTATGAGTCAGATACATGCTTGCGTGTGTATGGAGGGGAGGAAATCAGGTGTAGTGTTGGCGAATCTCAGGAAGCATGGAAGGTTTGAAGGATGCAGTGCTCCGGCAACTAACGACCAATGCCGTCAGTTTGTTCCATGCTTCAGCAACTCTCAGCGTGAAAAAATGTTTCCTAAAGTCATGGGAGCTGTGCTGTTTTCTGACTTTGTAAATATGTCCATGGGTGGAGTTTGAAAAGGTGCTCAGAGTTATTGTTTGTAAGTGATGTATATACATACATACATTGACATGCGCATAAACAAACCCCTCCAAACCAGCAAACATACATATACACATGCGTGTTCATGCATGCACACGCACATACAAATACTCGTACACTCACACACATATGAACAAAAATAACCCTTGAAACAATAAATATACAAATACAAACACATATATGGGTACACACACATACGCTCGCACGTACATGCAAATGCAAATATGAGTGCATTTGATCAAACACTAATGTACAAAGATACACACATGCACACACACACACCAACAAATATGCATAAACAATGTGCCTATACCCATACAATATATGTGTGGGTACTGGAGCAGGCGTTGCTGTGTAGTATGAAGTTTATTTCCAAACCACATGGTTCCATGTTCTTGGGCATTTTCTACTATAGCTTTGGGCAAACCAAGGCCTTATGAGTGGATTATGTGTTTGTGCGTGTGTGTGTGTGAGAGAGAGAGAGAGAGAGTATGTGTATGTGTTAGTGTGTGTGTTTGTATGTGAGTGCCTGTCCTCCAACTTACCACTTATAACTGGTGTTGTTTACGTCCCCATAACCAAGCAGTTTGGCAAAAGATGTAGATACAATAAGTACCAGGCTTTTAACATGGTACTGGAGTCGATTCATTCATCAGGGTCTGTCTGTAGCAGAAGTGATTTACACTGTTGTTATGTGTGAGATGTATTTGTTTTGATTCATCTAGGCTTAAGTACTCGAATATCAGCTCCACAAGCCCTATTCGTTCTAGCAGGTCACATGACCTGGTGATTAACTGAACCTCTTGTTTGTATTGGTCGGTTTCCAGCTGTCCAATTGTGTTGGCACAACAGTTCATTTTTCCTTACCCAGGAAATTAATCACCAGCTCCAGGGAGCCTACTGATCTCTATAAGAATGGGAGTTCTCAACTGCTATAGGTCTTTGGCATGCACCACTGACCTCATGCAACTTGTCTTGGACAACAGGACAAAGATGTATCTGACACCAGCCATTCTCTGCTTTCATCTATGCCAGACACCTGCCTACATTGTTGTTGTATGAAGACCAAATGACCAACAGACCAATGGCTGCCTGTACACACCACCAAACAGTATGTCAATAGTACATCTACTGGATCAAGCATGAAGTCCCTCACACATCTTAGTTGTAACTTGTTATGTTAATTCATGCATGGCAATCATTGTATTTTATAACAGAGAATAAATCGTTGCTCAGCAGTTCATTTCCATTTCAAGTTATATATCACTTTCCCATTTTCCTCATTTAATCATGCCCATTATATGTTCATTTGGTTTTCTTTGAAGTGAACTGGCTGAAGTAAATTTTTGTTAGTTAGTGTTCTGTGTGAGGTAGGAGGTGTTGTTATTTATACCTATGTGCTGCTGACCTTGATTTCACCCCAGTCATTGTCTGAAATTCCTGTGTGCATAATTTTAAATTCTGAGTGCAGTGTTAGTACTGAAGTGTTTTTGTTTGTTTAAATTCATTGAATACTGATCATTGTGGTCAGTATATTAATCTGAAACCCAACTGAGAGCTAACACAGGATGTGGTTTTCAAAGCTCTGGCCAGTCAGTAGCCAAAGAAACAGATCTCAACTCAATTCAGAATAGATATAATTTTCTTCATTTCCAGTCTCAAAACCTCCAAAATTTACAATTTTATAATCACTTTGCAATCATTGGAAGATACAGTTCACTCAATGGATTAAAAGTCAGTTTCAATCTTGCTTGCTTGCTTGTAATGTTACTCAGCAAAACTGCCACATAATGGAAAAATATCATGAATTAAGTTTAACCTTAAATGTTAATACGAATCGAATGAAACAAGTTTTGCATAAACTGGTAAAGAAGTTTTCAAGATATTAGACATTTTCATGTTATAAATAATGGGAAAATATTCTGAAAATAATCTTCAGCCTGAAAGGGAAGAAACTCTTATCTTTCTATTAGACAGTGAGTTGACAATGAAAAAAAAAGGTGATTTTTTTTTTATTACAATTTCTATCGTAGCGTTTGTTAAACACAATATTTTAATCATATAGAAATATTTCTAAGTGAATGTGATTTCAAAACTGTAAGCTGTTTGTACAGTATGTATATTTTAGCTTTCTTTAAACAGGCAATATTTAGATGTTTTTAAAAATTATATTCAAGTGAATACCATTACAAAAATTTTTTTGGCATATTTAAAAACTGTTTTAAAGTGAAAATGACTTTAAAAATACAGTAGATATTTTGTAAAAGACCTGTTTGTAACCTCAGTGTGAAATAGTTTTTCCCAAGTGCATTCAACGTATCTCCCCTCCAAAGATTTCGCTGCTACTTCTAGCATGCCCTGCTACCATGTAACAGCTATTTGCAATAAAGGTCCCAAAATACCTGTTACGTGGTAGCAGGGCGTGCTAGAAATAGCAGCCAAATCTTTCCAACCCATGAAACAAAACTCTGTTGCTGGGAAACTCATATATACCCACACACTTTTATTTTTTGCATATATCAACAATAAACTTTCTTACAGCACATACACGATTATATATTAGATCCTTTAATAATGTTCCTCTACTGAACATGGCCAGCAACATTCTAATACTCCACTGGACACAAGATGAAATTGGTACTCTGATTAACAGATGGTACACTCATCATAATGATGGTGAAACATCTAACTTTTACTACAAAATTGCCGACAAATTAACTTTGCAGTCCTTTCATAGAATAGAAAGGCAAATTGGAAAATAAAATCTGAAAAGTTGACTTCTGGTGTACCACAGGGATCCGTTCATGGACCCCTACTGTTTATAGCATATATCAATGACATAGATGCCAACCTGAGGAATGTTACAGTGCTGAAATATGCAGATGATGGTAAGCCATGCCTCAAAATAAAAAGAACAGATCCTATGCACTATAAATCTTTATAGCAATAAGACCTGGATACAATGTAGTAATGGATCTCTGACTGAGAAGTGCGTCACCATGTATTTTGGGAGGAAAAACGAAACCTTTACATATTCTCTCAGCAATACCAATTTCAAGAAGTTTTCTAGTGAATGTGATCTGGGTATTATTGTAAGCAGCATTCTGCGTTGGACAAACCACATCTCTAAGATTGTCGAGAAGACTGAAGGTGTGCTAGGATCACTCAGTAAGACCTTTGTCAGCTGCTCTCCAGTCATCTGTTTAGAATTGTATATGGCAACGGTACGACCACACTTAGAATTTGCAACACCAGTTTGACACCCCTATCTTGCTCACCATATAAATCTCCTGGAAACTGTTCAGAAATGTGCAGCAAAACGAATACCCACTGTCAGTCATTTGCCATACTCTGAACATTTTGCTTCCCCAGGCATGGACACATTGAAGTGCAGATATCTGGCAACTGACTTGGTAAGACACCCACAAGATTATCAACCATCTTTCCAACAACAATCTTTGCCACCTTTTTGAACTCCACATGTCAAACATTCTCGGACATGCTCACAAAATCAAAAAACAACACAGTACCCATGACTTTCGGAAACATTTATTCACACTTAGAATTGTTGAAGCATGGAATAAACTACCCGCATCAGTTGTTAGCTGTCGAAACACTACATCCTTCAAAATTTCCATGCTTCTTGAAATCTGCCAAAGGTACACCTGATGACCTTCTCTCTCTCTCTCTCTCCTTAGTTGTAGTGCACCTGAGCACTATATACAACAATTTCTTTCTTTCATTATATACCTTCCAAACTCACACACACACACATAAAACCACTGGCATGTCTGTGTGGTAAGAAATTTGATTCTTAACAGCGCTTGGTTCTGGATTCAGATTTATTGAGTGGGTTGCCCCAGTAACATAGGTGTTTGGCATAAGATAGAATAAGGGCTCTTTTCTGCTTGGCTGTCAATTTTTAATCTCTTCAATTTCTGTTTGAATTGATTTTATGTTCAGTGTAATGATATAGTTTTATATGCTAACCACTGCTGTGAAATTCATTTTCCCTATAAATCAATAGGTAAAGAGTTAATTGTTTCTAAAGTTTGTGAATCTTTAAACCAATCATAAGTCACAGATGCATTTATCCTTGTTTCCATAGTAACAATCTAAACATAAGAACTCTTTTGTCTATGAGATAGCACATGTGGACAAATATATTCAACTCACTGAAGTGGTGTGCTAAAAATAACAGCTAAATAGGCCTTAAATTACGCACCCCCCAATTTATTTTTTGGTTTTTGCATAATCGCATGAAGTTCCATGGCAATAAGAAATATAAGTTCAGCTATGCGGTGAATATTGCAGCAAGTGCTATTGGTGTGCATAGCTGTCAAGATCCAGCCACGTGGTGAATATTGCAGTGACAGAAAGAATGTGAAAAGCAGAGGAAAAGTCATGATTGCCACAGCAAGTCACAAACGGAATTCAAATTACTCACTAGTAATTTAAATGCAAGTCTCCAACATTGGGTTCACCACTTTAGTGAGAATTAATGTGTACATGTTTGGTCGATAATGTGATGATTAGATGTGGGCTGCATGTAAATGAGAATAAACACTCCCTAAATATATTAGAACAATTTTTATTTCGGTGAAGATTCCTTGCAAGATGTACAAAAGGTGGAGTAATGTTACAGAGAGCTGAGTTGAAGGACCTACTGGAAGGTAGAATGGTTCATCATGGCTTGGTAGAATAGGTAGCAAGCTCTGTGTTAGCAGGGCATGGAGCTTTTAGTCGTCAGGTTAGCTCCTGATGCCGTGAAGTTCTGAGAGCTGTAGTGACCAAAGGAGAGAACTTCCCAACTCGTTTTTTTGTCTGGAACCCTCCAGACTCAACTCAACTCACCAACCATTCCTAAATGTTTTTAAATTTTGCAAATTTTGAGTAATTTAAGTCAATGCCTCCATTCATCTTCACACACATTTTCAGATTCAACACAGAGGTCTACATCAAGTGTCTGGAGGAGATAGTGCTGCCCTGAGTCAAGAGGGTGGTGAGACCCCATGTCTGGCAACAGGACTCTGCACCATGCCACACAAGCAGAAAAACCAAGTTATGGCTATCAGACGATTTCTGCGACCACATCACCCCTAATATCTGGCCACCAAACTCCCCAGACTGTAACCCTCATGATTATTATGTGTAGGGTGCAGTTGAACAAGAGACCAACAAAACTCCTTGTAACACCAAAAATGAACTGAAGGCAAGGATTATGGCAGCATTCACCAACTTAAACAAGAAGATCATCCAGAAGTGTTGCAGGAGATTCTGAAGTCATCAGGAGGCCATGGTTGAAGCCAATGGCGATTGTATTGAATAAATTTACTCTTTAGTATTTCAAGATATTTTTATGTAATTTTGGTAACTATATCTGTTAAAATGAGATGTCAGTGTTATTTTCATTTTTGTATACTTTAGATGATGGTTTATTCACCACACCCTATATATACTTCTCACATGCATTCTTACTATAGGAAAGAAATAGAATAATAAGGTAAAAAAAAATATATATATATATATATATTGGCCTGCTCGCTTAGCCAGCGGGGTGGCGTCACTTGAAGGCTAAAACAATGCGAAGCTCATTGTGACCAGCGATGTGTAGCAACATCTGATAGCCTGGCCGGTCACAGTGATATATATATATATATATATATATATATATATATATATATATACACACACATATCTTAGACTATCCGTAGCCTGTTGGGTCACCGGGAAACTGAGTTTTGTTTCGTGTTTTTTTTTCTTTTCCAGGTTATTTTGCATGCTTTCAACGAATGTGACACCAAAATCATGCCTAAACAGCCCCTTAGAAAAGGAAAGGTTAGGCTGCTATTTCTTGCATGCCCTGCTACCACGTGACAGGTATTTCGGGTCCGTTAGTGCATATAGCTGTTACGTGGTAGCAGGGCGTGCTAGAAATAGCAGCCAAATCTTTGGAGGTGAGGTACGTTGAATGCACTCGAAAAAACCTGTTATGAACGGGTCTTTTACAAAATATTTATCGTATATTTAAAGTCATTTTCACTTTAAAGTATTTTTAAAATATGCTAAAAAAATGTTTTTGTAATGGTATTCACTTGAAAATAATTTTAAAAAAGCATTAAAATATTGTCTGTTTAAAGAAAGCTATAATATAAATACTTACTGTACAAGTACCTTACATTTTTGAAATCACATTCATTTAATAATATTTCTAAATGATAAAAATATTGTGTTTAACAAAAATGAAAATAGAAACATATACTGTTCAAAACTTGTATTTTTTTTGTTGTCAAGTCATTGTGTCTAATAGAAAGATAAGAGTTTCTTCCCTTTCAGGATGAAAATTATTTTCGGAATATTTTCACATTATGCTCCATTTTGGGTGTTTATACCCAAAAAGCTCTAATATCTTTTAAAGCTACTTTTCTGATTTAAGCAAAACTTGTTTTATTCCATTCGTATTAACATTTTAGGGTAAACTTAATTGGGTAACTTTACAAGCAGGCATGATTCAAACTGACTTTTAATAATAATAATAATAATAATAATAATACTTGTGTACAGTGCTCAGGTGCACTACAACTCATCTAAAGTGTATATATAATCAGGTGTAGTTTCGACGGATTTCGGGAAGCATGAGGGCCTTAAAGGATACAGTGTCATGGCAGTCAACAACTGATGCAGGCAGTTTATTCCACGCTTCAGCAACCCTGAGCGTGAAAAAATGTTTCCGAAAGTCATGGGAGCTGTGCTGTTTTCTGACTTTGTAGGCATGTCCACGTGTGTTAGACACATGGAGATCAAAAAGGTGTTCAGTGTTGTTGTTGGTGAGGTGGTTGATAACCTTGTGGGTGTTTACCAAGTCCGTCGCCAGACGCCGGAGCTTCAGTGAATCCATGCCCAGGGAAACAAGGCACTCAGAATATGGTAGGTGTCTGATGGAGGGTATGCGTTTGGTTGCACGTCTCTGGACAGATTCCAGGAGGTCAATGTTCTGAGCAAGATAGGGATTCCAAACTGATGATGCGAATTCCAAGTGTGGTCGTACCATAGCTGTATACAGTTTTAAATAGATGGCTGGAGAGCGGCTAACAAAAGTCTTGCTGAGTGATGCCAAGACACCCTCGGCCTTCTTGACAATTTTAGAGATATGCTTTGTCCAACGCAAATCACTGCTGACAGTGATGCCTAGGTCACGCTCGCAAGAGGATTTCTTGATATCAGTGTTGTGGAGGGAGTATGTGGACGCAGGGTTTTTTCTCCCAAAATGCATGGTGGTACACTTGTCCACAGCCAGTTTCAGTTGCCAGTCTGTGATCCATTGCTGCATTGTGTCTAGGTCTGATTGCAGGAAAGAGTTGTAGACATCAGGATCAGTCCTCTTGATTTCAAGGTACAGCTTGATGTCGTCTGCATATTTCAATACTGTGGAATTCTTTAAATTGGCATCTATGTCATTAATGTATGCCACAAACAGGCATTATATATATATATATATATATATTATACTTTTATTTGTTTCAGTCATTTGACTGTGGCCATGCTGGAGCACCGCCTTCAGTCGAGCAAATCGACCCCAGGACTTATTCTATCGGTCTCTCTTGCCGAACCGCTAAGTGACGGGGACGTAAACACACACACACACACACATATGTACGACGGGCTTTTTTCAGTTTCCGTCTACCAAATCCACTCACAAGGCTTTGATTGGAAGCATGTGGTTGCTAAGCAAGCTACTTGCCACACAGCCACTCCTGCGCCTATAATATATATATATATATATAAACTCCCAGGCCAAAGCTAAAATTCCTGAGGTGTAAAAAATCCAAGTTTCACAATGATCACACCGTAAAGTGGGTTTGGTGAAAAGTAGATAATCCAAATGGACAAAGAAAATTCCATATGACATCTTTGATGATCCATTACAATTGTTTCTGTACCCACTCTAACTGTAATGACAGTTTAAGCAACAACTCAAAGTGAAAATTTACATAATGTTTGCGTTATTCTTCTCCTTCACTTTCTTCTTCTTCTGCTTGTTTTTCTTCCTCGTCCTCCTCCTTATTCTTCTTCGTATTTTTCTTCTAGCCCCTCCCCTCCTGCCACATAATCTCTACCCTGCTTACTCATTCCATAACTGCACTTTTTTTTTTTTAGCTCCCACCAGTTATAAGCCAAAAACAAAAATGGTCTGGAAAATGCACAGTATAACTGCAGACCTTTGATGTAAGTCTGAAGAAGCGCCTCTCTAATATCTAAAACTGCAAGCATTACATAAATTTTCATTTTGAATTTTTGCATAAACTCGCATTGCAAACAGAGTTGATACAGAGATTGCAAGATCTTGGGAATGTATTATGCAAATATACATTTTTTATTACCACCCATGTGATGTTCTATTGCACTTTTTCTTCCTTGAGTTTCCAGATCGGGTCAGCAAGTGATATACAGTATCTCTTATTAATGTTTTTTCTTTAAAAAAAAATGCAATATGGTTCTGATCTTGATTTTTGAGGCAATCAGTAGTTGCAATGGCCCAGTGGTTAGGGCAGTGGACTTGCAGACAGAGGATCGCGGTTTCGATTCCCAGACCGGGCGTTGTGTGTGTTTATTGAGCGAAAACACCTAAAGCTCCACGAGGCTCCGGCAAGGGGTGGTAGTGACCCCTGTTGTACTCTTTCGCCCCAACTTTCTCTCACTCTTTCTTCTTGTTTCTTGAGTAACACTGCAATTGACTGGCATCCTGTCCAGCTGGGGGGGGGGACACATACGCCATAGAAACCAGGCCCACGAGCCTGGCTAGGCTTGAAAAGGGCGCATAAATAAAATAAAAAAGTAGTTGCATCAGTATATACAAGTGCATTTGCTACTGTTCTCACTGTACATTTATATATTATCTTCTTACAATGGTATTCATTTTCCAGAGCATGTGTGTTCCTGTCCTTACAACTACAATTCTTTACCACATTGTCTTCCAATCAATCACAACCAGTCTTTCTTCCACTTCTAACTTTTCCTTTAGTGTTTTTGTGGTTATTATTAGTGCTCTTAGTATACTCTTCTTTGTTGCTGTTTCCATTACTACTATCACCAAGATTTTCAGCATTTCAGTTATTACTCATATTATTTTTACCATCGTCTATTTCTATTAGAATTATTTGGAGTGCTTGATTTCTTTCTGCTTTACTTCTGCAATCCTTATCAGAAGGATTATTTTTATTTTTACCCCCACTAATGGCGTTAGTGATCTCCTAGTTTATCTTTCTATTTTCAGTTTATGAATATGATATTCTAAGTTATTAGATGCTGCCTAATATAATTTCAATGTATGTTCATTAAAAATCTTGTGGTATTTATTAGATTTAGGAGAGTGCCTATCCAGCAAAGCAAAGAAGTCCTGGCAATCTTGATAGTGAGCAGGCAGAACTATTAAGCACAACGGACAAAATACTTAACAGTTCTTTACATTCTGAGTTCAAATCTCATTGAGGTCAACTTTACCTTTGATCCTTTCAGGTTGATAAAAAATAAAGTACCAGTGAAGTAATGTTGTCCCATCTCCTCAAAATTGATGGCCTTGAGCCAAAATGAGAGAATCATTAAACTGGTATTTGGAACATAAATTATCTGGAAATTTTGATGGAATGTTTTAATTTAGATCATTTTAAAGCATAAAATTGTTATCATAGACACAAAGGTAACTTCAGGAGAGTTGGTATCAAAAGGGTTAAATAAATATGACACTTGTTTATCACTGGTGTGAAGGTGTGTGGCCAACTGTTGGGCTCAGAATGATAAGATTGTAGGGCTCCTTCATCAGCTAGTCTAAGGTGAAGTTTATGTAAAAAGAAAAAGTGTTCACCTTGAGCCTACAGGTTCATGAAGCTTGTAGATTCAAGGTGGATTTTCAAAGTGTTTAGGCTGAGCTTTTGATTTGAGACAAAGGGAGAAGACAGCCAACATAGTCAAGTGTCTTCTATCTTAGTCGCCAAATCATAATCTTGTGAGTGAAGTTACATCAACAAAAGCTATGCAGAAGTCTATTAGATGGGCTGTGCCTGTTTTAGAGTTCTATATGTAATCTGTTGCTTAGTTATTAAACATCAGCAACTGTGAACATTTAGCAGAGTCCACTCTGTTGCATTCAAAGCAGATTTCTAGTCTAAGGATATCCTGTTCAAAATGAACATTTCTACTGTTAGCTTCAAACCAGCTGAAAAATAAGTGTCAATTTCATCAAGAGTTTACAAAGAGTGCTGGTTGTAAACAAATTGTGTTACAAATAACTCATTGTTATCTATGACATGAGAACATCATTTGGCAGATGAACCTGACTTAAAGCTACAGTTCTTTCCCATTTAGTTTGAGACTGGTTTCATAAATGTTTCTCATTAGTTTATAATATTAGAATTACATATGAATTTGCTCTGTACTCTTTATATTGAGTGCTCTATATTTTCTTATTGATACTTGTTCAAAATGGGATGCCAGATGACACTAAGAATCATTTTTGCATAATTTAGATGACAGTTTATTCACTACGCTCTGTATATATATATTTATATACATATATAAACTCCAGATGACACTAAGAATCACTTTCAGCTAAGTGTATTGGAGTAATGCAAAGTGAAAGACCTTACTTAAGGACATGTGCCATCTGGTTTGAGAAATGAACCCATGATCTAATTATCATGATAATGGTTACTACTGTAACTATTAGGTCTTCATCAGTTAACTAATATCAAAAAAACATTAAGTTGCTACAAACTTAGGTGTAGTCAGTTTTTCTCTACTTATGTAGTCAGTATTTGCATTTTGATTCAAAAGTCTAACTTCCCATGGAGGTGGGGCAAACTTGCCTGTACTTTAGCTATCATATATATATATATATATTATATATATATATATATATATATATAGATATATATATAGATATAATAATAATAATAATAATAATAATAATATTAGGGAGTATATCCAAACTTACAGGGAAAAATTAGATTTAGGATTAGATCAAATTTCACAGTATAAAAATAAATTAAATTAGAGATAAAACAACTATTATTATATTAATGTAATATTGTATATTACATTAATTATATTTATTTATTGTTTTTTTAATGTTTTCGTTAATGTCTATCACTGTTTAAGTTGCCTGATAGTGGTTTTATCTCTAATTTAATTTATATATATATAGATTAGTAGTTAGCGACTTCAGGATCAGAGCTAAATGGTTGCCCAGAAGAAGACCAGCTTGGAGGAGAAGGGTCTGGAAGCTTAAAGATCCTGCAAATGGACAGAGATTTAGAGACATACTACTCGAAGCCTCTGACAAAATAGAAGGGGATATAGCTTCACTTAATGTGGAAGACAACTGGAGATTCCTACGGGACAATCTGCTGACAGCCACTGACCAGATCTGTGGATGGAGCAAAGTACCATCTCGACCCAGAGTAACATGGTGGTGGAACACTGTGGTTGACAGGGCTATTAGACAAAAGAGACAGGCTTGGAAGGACTGGAAGAACGGTGGTAGCAGGGAATTGTATCAGACAGCCAAAAGGGAAGCTAGGAGACAGGTTTATTTAGCCAGAGGGGAAGCGGATAAGAAAAAATTTGCCAATGTTCTGAGCCGTGAGGATGAAAGACTTGAGGTATTTCGTGTTGCAAGACAGTGTGTGAGAGAGAATCGTGATGTGGTAGGAGAGAAGTGTGTTCGCATGGATGATGGTTCACTTGCGCTAAATGAGGATGCAAAGAGAGAGGTTTGGAGATGCCACTATGAAAGGTTGCTGAATAAAGAAAATGAATGGGATAAAGAGAGTCTGCCGAATGTTGACCCAACAGAGGGACCAGCTATCCGAGTTGATAGTTCCGTGATAGCTAAGGCAATTAGAAGCATGAAGACAGGGAAAGCCCCAGGCCCATCAGGAATTACTGCAGAGATGCTCAAAATATCTGGCAGTGTCGGCTATAACCTAGTCACCCGTATAGTCAACCAGGTGATACACAAAGGAGTCATACCCAATGACTGGTGTAGCAGCATACTAGTCAACTGCTACAAAGGTAAAGGTGATGCCCTGGATACAAATAATTACAGAGGTATCAAGCTGTTGGATCAGGTAATGAAGGTTACGGAGAGGGTCATAGCCCAACTAATTAGAGAGAGAGTTAGTTTAGATGAGATGCAGTTTGGGTTTGTCCCAGGGAAAAGCACCACTGATGCTATATTCCTGGTAAGGCAGCTGCAGGAGAAATACCTAGCCAAAGATAAGCCCCTGTACCTGGCTTTCGTTGACATGGAGAAAGCCTTTGATAGGGTCCCCCGATCCCTCATCTGGTGGTCAATGAGGAAACTAGGGATAGATGAATGGCTGGTGAGGGCTGTGCAAGCCATGTACAGAGATGCCGTAAGTAAGGTTAGAGTTGGCAGCATGTACACAGAAGAATTCAAGGTAGAGGTTGGGGTCCACCAGGGTTCAGTACTCAGCCCCCTCCTATTTATCATAGTCCTCCAGGCAATTGTGGAGGAATTCAAGACAGGTTGCCCCTGGGAGCTCCTCTATGCTGACGACCTCGCTCTAATCGCTGAGTCACTATCAGAACTGGAGGAGAAGTTCCAGGTGTGGAAGGAGGGTTTAGAATCGAGGGGCCTTAGAGTCAACCTAGCTAAAACCAAAGTACTAATAAGTAGAAAGTTAGAAAATCCACAAATATCCTCAGGAAGATGGCCCTGCTCGATCTGTAGAAAAGGTGTAGGTAGAAACTCTATAAGATGTACCCAGTGTAAGCTATGGACACATAAGAGGTGCAGCAATGTCAAAGGTAGGCTAACTGGGAAGATAGTTTTTGTATGTGGCAGATGCTCTGGAGCATTGACCTCCGAAAATCTGCAGAAAACAACTTCCGTCACTTTCCAGGGGGAAAAACTAGAAGTAGTTGATAGCTTCCGCTATCTAGGTGACCAAGTCAGTAGTGGGGGCGGGTGCGCTGAAAGTGTAACTGCTAGAATAAGAATAGCCTGGGCAAAGTTTAGGGAGCTCTTACCTCTGCTGGTGACTAAAGGCCTCTCACTCAGAGTAAAAGGCAGACTGTATGATGCATGTGTACGAACAGCTATGCTACATGGCAGTGAAACATGGGCCGTGACTGCTGAGGACATGCGTAAGCTTGTGAGGAACGAAGCCAGTATGCTCCGATGGATGTGTAATGTCAGTGTACTTACTCGACAGAGCGTTAGTACCTTGAGAGAAATGTTGTACCTAAGAAGCATCAGTTGTTGTGTGCAAGAGAGACGATTGCGCTGGTATGGTCATGTGGCGAGAATGGATGAAGATAGGTGTGTGAGAAAGTGCCAATCCCTAGCAGTTGAGGGAACCCGTGGAAGAGGTAGACCCAGGAAAACCTGGGACGAAGTGGTGAAGCACGACCTTCGGACGTTAGGTCTCACCATGGAAATGACTAGAGACCGAGACCTATGGAAGTATGCTGTGCGTGAGAAGACCCGGCAAGACTAGTGAAGCCATAATCCGTGGCCCCTACCTGGGACGTAGTCAGTCCACCTGTGCATACCTTCCTTCTTGTGACACTTGTGAAGACCTGTTGAGGCAAGTGAGAATCGAATCGAATCAAATCAAATCAAATCGAACCAAATCAAAATAGATGAACATCAATGGAATTTGTATCCTTGTGGTACCAGTGCCGGTGGCACATAAGAAAACCATCCGAACGTGATCGTAGCCAGTACCGCAATGACTGGCCTCCGTGCTGAGGGCACGTAACAAACACCATCCGAGCGTGGCCGTCTGCCAGCCCCGTCTGGCACCTGTGTCGGTGACACATAAGAAAACACCATCCGAGCGTGGCCGTCAGCCAGCCTCGTCTGGCACCTGTGTCGGTGGCACATAAAAAACACCATCCGAGCGTGGCCGTCTGCCAGCCTCGTCTGGCACCTGTGTCGGTGGCACATAAAATCACCCACTACACTCTCAGAGTGGTTGGCGTTAGGAAGGGCATCCAGCTGTAGAAACACTGCCAGATCTGACTGGCCTGGTGCAGCCTTCGGGCTTGCCAGACCCCAGTTGAACCGTCCAACCCATGCTAGCATGGAAGGCGGACGTTAAACGATGATGATGATGATGATGATATATACTTTATTCAAAGCAGCAGAAAATTCAACAAAACCTGTTACTCTGAGTTTCCCGTTGCCGTTCGTCAGACAGTTTTTGCTAGAATGGAACCGATATGTGGATTCTATCCAGACTATTGTAAACGCTACACCTTTAAAAAAATGGACTTGTTTGATTGGCCCTTTAGAAATAACGGCCATACACTTTAAAAAATGGACTTGTTTGATTGGCCCTTTGGAAATAACGGCCAATTTTCAAGTGATAAACATAGATGAGTTCAAAAATATATATATATATATATATGTATATATAAAATATAAAAATATAAAAATATATAAAAAAATATATAAAAATATATAAAAAAATTAAAGAATTCGAGGAAAAACCTTACATTGAATAAAATACATATTGACCTTAATGAAGGAAATACAATTAATACATGGGAATTGAAATGCATTAGAAACACGCACTAAAAATACAACACAGCAATACATATTCATATTAAAGCATGCATATATATCAACACACACAGAATAGATATATATATATATATATATATATATAATAATAATAATAATATTAGGGAATAAATCCAAACTTACAGGGAAAAATTAGATTTAGGATTAAATCCAATTTTATAGTATAAATATATTATATTATATTATATTATATTAGAGATAAAACCACTATTAGGCAAATCAAACAGTGAAAAACATAAGCCAATACATAAAATTAATTAAAAAATATAAAAGTTAAAAATAAAAAATTATTTAAATAATTTAAACTAATAAATTTTATATATATATATACAAGTATGTATGTATATTTTTATATTTATATATTATTTTATTTATTAATTAATTTATTTATTTAAAAATTTTTTTTTTTTAAATATCAAAAGTATTAAAAGTTTAATATAAGATAAAGAGTAAAACACTACGATCATTTCATGGCTGTACCAATTCGAATAACAATAATTTAAATTCAGTTAATAATTCTAATTATGGTTACAGTCAATCTTCAGGTTAATTGAGATATTTTAAAAATAATCAGAAATATTTAAACAATATTTTTAAGATATAAATAATATAATAATTTTACTTATAATAAGCTCTATTATCGAACTAGAAACTTAAAACATAACAATTATGATTATATCAAAATCGATTATAATGTTAAATATTAATTTTAATTTATAAGGTAAGAAACCCACCAATAATCTAATATCGGTAATAGTCTATATCTAATTACATAAATATTTTTTTTTTTAAATGACTATTATATATAAATTACCAATGAAAATATATAAATGTATATAAATATTATAATTAAGATCTAAAATAATCTCTATAAATAAATAAATATGCACATATAATAAAGACCTAATAAATTAATTTTTCATATTTAAAGATGAAATAGCTAATTTCAAAAATACATACAAACAAACTTAAACGAACTTTCGGAAATCTTATTTAAAATACTTATAGAAATAATCAATTCGTAGTTATATAGTATCGAATAAATACTATAAATATAATTATCAATGGGAATAACTAGCGAATATCAATTTAAAAAGACAATAACTAAGTTATGCTATTAAGTTAGACATGGCCTGGACCAATCTTTAGTCGAAACATATCTAAGTTTATCAAAGTTTATCTAATTTTAATTATAAGAAATTTAAAACTACAATTAATACTATTAATACATGTATATACAAAAGCCTAACTTTAGACACCTCGTATACTTGCTATCAAACAACAAATCTATCACTAAGTAATATCTTACGAATAAACTTAAATTTAATATCTAATAATATAGAAAATTACGATAATTAGATCATTACATAAACAACGATATTTACATAAGGAAAATATTATTACACCAAAGACTTATAAAATATTAAAATTTACAATTTAAAGATCTTAAATATAAATAAATACTTATCTTAGCGAGGTTTTGTAATGATTTGCTTAATAGTGGTTTTATCTCTAATTTAATATAATATAATAAACTGCGTGGTCTCGGCATTGGCGGAAAACTTGGAGAGTGGCTGCACAACTTCCTAAAAAACAGAAAACAGGCAGTTGTGAGCAATGGAGCCACCTCCAAGGAAACACAAATAACAAGCGGTGTCCCACAGGGCACTGTCTTGGGGCCACTGATGTTCATAGTGGCCCTTTCAGACATGCCTTCAGTTGCTACGATGACCACCCTTGCTAGCTATGCAGATGACACAAAAGTCTCCCATGCAATACAAAACCCTGAAAATATTGCGCATCTGCAACAGGAGTTGGACACAATATACAGGTGGGCTGAGGACAACAACATGCAGTTTAATGCAGGTAAGTTCCAGGCCCTGCGTTACTGGCACACAAAGGTAAACGACATGCAGACTGGATACACTGGCCCAGGAAGAATTGCAATCCCTGAGTCAAAATCAGTACATGACCTGGGCATTGACATGAGCAATGATGCATCTTTCCAAGTGCATATTGCTAATCTGGTGATAAAATGCAGACGGCTAGCTGGATGGATTCTCCGAACTTTCAGAACAAGAGAGAAGGAGACACTGATGGTCCTATGGAAAACATTCGTCCTCAGCCGCTTGGACTACTGCTCCCAACTGTGGTCACCACACAATATAAAACTAACAGCAGAACTCGAAGCAATTCAGAGAAGCTACACAAAGAAAATCGTCTCAATGCAAAATATCAGCTACCGGGAAAGACTGAAGGTATTAAACCTCTACTCCCTAGAGCGGAGGCGGGAGAGATATGCGGTGATATACATCTGGAAAATCCTGGAGGGTCTTGTCCCAAACTTTGGCATTCAAAGTTACCCCAACCGCAGAACGGGGCGCCACTGCATGGTGCCAAAGATTCCAACATCACCATCAAAATACAGGTCCAGATACTGCAACAGCTTGGGTTTCAGAGGACCACAGTGTCGTGAGTGTGCGATTTGAATATAGAGGCACCTACCTTCTCTTCGTAGTGACGGAGATCCTCCAGAGATGACTAGTCCTTCCTCACAGCCCCGACCCGAACACTAACGATAGCAGCTGCTAGCCCAAACCCTTAGCGACGTTCTGGCACGTCTTGTCACACACAGCTCTTTAACATCCTCCCTAAATGCCTGAGAAACTTACATGGTGTGGATGTGGGTTTCTTTAAAACTAAACTGGATCTCTTCTTGTCGGGAGTCCCAGATGAACCTACCTCACGACAGGAGACACTGATGCGGGCAGCTGCATCGAACTCCCTTGTTGATCAAGTGCCACGTATCAGAGGTGGATTCACAAATTAGTGTAGCTCATTCAGCGGTGGTGCCCCAGCATTGCTGTGGCCTTCGGGCTAAAACATTTTTAAGGATTTAAGGATTATATATATATATATATTTATTTACACACACACGCATGCAGGGTGCAACGGGTAAATTGCCATTTTATATTTTTGATTTTGTGCATTCTCGTTGTTTGATTTTGTCAACTACACATTATAGTAGGGTCAGTTCGGCACTGTCTGTGAGAACAACAGCACCATGATGCAATTCACTCTGCCAGAAATTTGGAAATGACATGCTGTACTGTTTGGTATTTGTGCCAGAAGCTCCAATACAAACATTTCAGAGTGTTTAAGTGTCAATTTGAGGACATGTACTGAGAGTGATAAAAATCAAACATCCAGTCAACATCATGGTGTTTGGAGTGATCACTAGTAATGGCAACACCTCCATTCATCTTCCCATACAGCCTCAGATTCATCAAGTGTCTGGAGGAAGTAGTGCTCCCTTGGGTCATGCGGGTGGCTACTTGAAGACCCCATGTCTGGCAACAGGACTCTGCACCATTCCACACAAGCAGGAGAACCCAGTAATGGCTATCAGATAATTTCTGCGACCACATCACCCCTAATATCTGGATGCCTAATTCCCCAGACTGCAACCCCCTTGATTATTATGTGTGGGGTGCAGTTGAGCAAGAGACCAACAAATCTCCTTATAACACCAAAGATGAACTGAAGGCAAGGATTATGGCAGCATTCATGAACTTAAACAAGATCATCCAGAAGAGTTGCAGAAGATTCCAAAGTTGTCAGGAGGCTATGGTTGAAGCCAATGGCGATTTTATTGAATAAATTTACTCTTTAATATTTCAAGATATTTTCATGTAATTTTTGTAAATATATCTGTTAAAATGAGACGACGGTGTTATTTTCATTTTTGCATAATTTAGATGACAGTTTATTCACCACGCCCTGTATATATATATATATATATATACACATATATATCATCATCATCATCATTTAACGTATGCGTTCCATGTTAGCGTAGGTTGGACAATTTGACTGAGGACTGGCAAACCAGGCTCCTACATGATCTGGCAGAGTTTCTACAGGTGGGTGCCCTTCCTAAGCCAACCACTCCGAGAGTGTAGTGGGTGCTTTTATGTGCCACTGGCACAAGGGCCAGTCAGGCAGTACTGGCAACGGCCACACTCAAATGGTGTTTTCTACGTGCCACCTGCACAGGAGCTAGTCCAGCGGCATGGCAACGACCTTGCTCAAATGCTGTTTTTTATGTGCCAGTAAGGCATCGCTGGTAATGATCATGCTTGAATGGTGGTTTTTACGTGCAGCCATCATGGGAGCCTGTCTGCAGCCCTGGCAAAGATCACACTCGGATGGTGCTCTTAGCATTCCACTAGCACGGATGCCAGTCATGCAGTGCTGTCATTGGCCATGTCAGTGAATCTGATTTCAATTTCACTTGCTTCAACAAGTCTTCACAAACAGAGTTTAGTGACCAGTGAAAGAAAGGTACGCATAAGTGGGCTGGTTACACCACTGGCATGGGCCACAGGTTATGGTCTCTCTTGGCTTGCTGGGTCTTCTCAAGCACAGCATATTTCCAAAGGTCTCGGTCACTAGTCATTGCCTTGGTGAGGCCTAATGTTTGAAAGTCATGCTTCACTACCTCATCCCAGGTCTTCTTGGGTCAACCTCTTCCACAGGTTCCCTCAACTGCTAGGGTGTGACACTTTTTCACACAGCTATCTTCATCCATTCACACCACATGACCATACCAGCACAGTCGTCTCTCTTGCACACCACATCTGATGCTTCTTAGGTCCAACTTTTCTCTCAAGGCACTTACACTCTGTCGTGTATGCACACTGACATTACACATCCAGTGGAGCATACTGGATTCATTCCTTGCAAGCTTACACATGTCCTCAGCAGTCACAGCCATGTAGCATGGCTGTTTGTACACATGCGTCATACAGTCTACCTTTTACTCTGAGCGAGAGGCCCTTTTCACCAGCAGAGGTAGGAACTCTCTGAACTTTGCCCAGGCTATTCTTATTCTAGCAGCTACACTATCAGAGCATCCACCCCTGCTACTGACTTGGTCACCTAGGTAATGGAACCTGCCAACTACTTGTAGTTTTTCTCTCTGGAATGTGGCAGTTGTTCTCTGCACATTTTCAGTGTTTATTGCTCCGGAGCATTGGCCACATACAAAAACTATCTTCCCAGTTAGCCTTCTTTTGATATTGCTGCACCTCACCTCTTATGGGTACATCTTATAGAGTTTTTACCTACGCCTTTTCTACAGATCGAGCAGGGCCATCTACTTGAATGGATTTGTGGTTTGTCTGCCCTCCTACTTATTAAGACTTTGGTGTTAGCTAGGTTGACTCTAAGGCCCTTCAATTCTTATCCTTGTTTCCACATCTGAAACTTCTCTAGTTCTGATAGTGACTCAGCAATTAGAGCAAGGTCATCAGCATAAAGGAGCTCCTAGGGGCATCCTGTCTTAAATTCTTCTGTTATTGCCTGGAAGACTATGATAAACAGGAGGGGGATGATGTCTGAACCTTGGTGAACCCCTACATCTACCCGGAATTCTTCACTGTACTTGTTGCCGGCCCTCACCTTACTGACAGCATTCCTGTACATGGCTTGCACAGCTCTTGCTAACCATTCATCTATCCCTAGTTTCCTCATTGACCACCAGATAAGGGATCGGGGGACCCTGTCAAAGGCTTTCTCCATGTCAATGAAATCCAGGTACAGGGGTTTATCTTTGGCTAGGTATTTCTCCTGCAGCTGTCTTACCAGAATTATAGCATCAGTGGTGCTTTTCCCTGGCACAAACCCAAACTGCATCTCGTCTAGACTGACCCTCTCCCGAATTAGTTGGGCTACAACCCTCTCTGTGACTGTCATTACCTGATCCACAGCTTGACACCTCTGTAATTATTTGTATCTAATGTGTCACCTTTACCTTTGTAGCAGTTGACTATGGTGCTGCTACACCAATCATTGGGTATGACTTTTTCCTGTATCACCTGGATGACTGCCAGATATTTTGAGCATCTCTGCAGTGATTCCTGATGGGCCAGGGGCTTTCCCTGTCTCCACCATATATATATATATATTGTTATCGCCAAGCCAACATGGCAGTCCAGGAAAATAGAATGAATGCTGCCGTTGATTAGCTACAAGAGGCCATCGCCTCTAACTGGCTATTTGAGCTAATCAACAGCAGCATTTGACCTATTTTCCTGGACTGCCATGTTAGCTTGGCGATAACTATTAATATCTAGTACTGCTTGATATATATATATAATTCAAGTAATAAGAAGACAAAGAAATTCTTTAGCACATCTTTAATGATTCGTTACAATTGTTTCTGCACCAACTCTGCTTGCAATGCCAGTTTACGCAAAAATTCAAAGTGAAAATTTGCGTAATGTTTGTGATTTTATATATATATATATATATATTCTTGTATTCATTTCAGCCATACAGCTGCAGTCATATCTTTCAGTATACATTCTGTGATAGTATTACAAATCTTGCCAACAAAATGGAAACTTTTATTTTTAGTGATGCAAGAGGTGCCTGGTAATTTGATATTATGTGGCAAACATGTCAAATCAAGGAAGTGATATAATAGGTACCAGATCATCTGATAATGCGATAAACTGGTTTCATATCTGGGGAGTTGTGTAATAGGTATTAGATCATCCTGTAGTGTTAACTGTATTAGACAATTGTCATTTCTCAGAAGAGTCATATGTCATCAATTATCTGATGATGTTAACTGTAATAAACTAGTGTCTTACCTAGGCAGTGACATTATTGGTGTTATTATAATTCATTAGATTATATGTTAACTGAGATACATTGTGTCATATCTAGACTTGCTGTTTAATCCCAGATCAGACTTGGGAGATATATGATACAAGGGATTTCAGCTATGGCTGACCAATATGTCCTTTCCTCCTTTTTAACAAGACAGCATTGTATGATACAAGAGCATTTTTATTTCCATCAGCAACTGGGTAGATGTTTCCTTGTTGGCTTGTCTTATTTAGGGTGGATTAAATAGGTACATGATTAACAGTGAATATGTCATAGACTGGTGTCATATCTATGGAGGGATTTAATACATACCATTTTAGAGAATATTTCCTGATAGATTAGTGGTATTTCTAGGAAAGGATATGGTTCCATATTTGGTGAGGAATTTAACAGTTTTCAGATGCTATCTGTGACGGAATGATGTTTTATTGTGAGACAAATAGAGAGGGAAACAGTGAGAGAATTATCTTTAACCTGTTCCTGAAAGCCAAGATGCTTGAAGTTAATAAACTATTGGGCAACCACCAGCAGAATCAGTGTTGTTTATGTGTCCATACCGAAGAACTGTGCAAATCACAACACTATACAATCGGCTTGGGAGCTCAATCACTCCCTCAAGCCAAGAGGCTTGTTAAAGACTAGAACCCCAACTAGGGAAAGATTTGTCTTTTACCTGCTTCACGCTATGAGAATCGGGAATGAACATCAGCTTTATAGATCGTTATGATTCAAAAAAGCTGAAACAATCGAGAAGAACCTTTAAATCGTCATGAAACCTGCTACACATAACTAATAAATTAAAATCACTTTGAAAGTTCATCATGAACATAACCTGACGGAAAAAAGTTTGGAAGCAGATCGAACGATGAAAATTCGATACACAAAAAGGGAGTAAGAAGAATACCAAGTCTTTTCTTGCCGCCCCCCCCCCCGCTAAATTATCTCACAACAAGTTTTAAAATTATCATTCTAATGAGTGTCCATGAAATCTAGTATCGCTGTAATAATTGTGTTCAATCGGATTTTTTTTTTCAGCAATGGCGTTTCCGCCATATTGAATCCATCAATTTTTTTTTTTCTATTTTAAAATTGCTTCTTAGAATTTATAGAAATTTATTATATTCTCGATTGTTTCTTAGAATTAATTACACAATTTGATCAATTCGGGGGGCTGCAATTTCTTAACACTTGAAAGGCACGTTTGGTAACTGCGTTAAAGATGTCAGTGGAAGAAAACATTTTGGTTTAAGCTTTTCTTGAACCCAAGTGTATGATCGATTTATCAAAAATTAAAATCAATAAACACTTAACGCCGCATTTCAAAGGAATACGAATCGTGAAAATATCTGCGTTAAACCGAATAATTCTAAACATAGCTGTCATATACTTCTGTACCAGTGATTTCCGATGGGGGTGCATTATCAACGTACACCAAGAGCTAATTATATTTATTCAATTTCTTTCAACACGTTCGACGATTAACAGTAACTACATTCATTGCCAGAAACTTCATCGTAAAGTTGGTCACTAACTACAATCGGATCTTAATCGAGTGCAGTCTTGAGAAGCGGAAATTATAATTTCAGTCATAAGTAAATAAAGAATATAGCATATATAGAAGTTAACAGCATTAATGGTAGTAAGTAAAATATTTGTGAAAAAATTTGTTCGGTAAAATGAGATTACAATTCAAATCGTGTAAATAGCTGAAAAAATTATAAAGACTAAATAGCCAATACGTTCTCAATGACGAAGTACACAAAATTGTATACTTTCTTTGTTAACACACCGTTCGCATAGTCTTTTGCAGCAGTCAGCTTAGATTAGCCGGTATTTAACCCCTGTTTTGATGACGTAGTACACAACCACGAGATTCACGCTTCGTTCTCAAGATGGCTGACCACATGGAGGTTCGTTCTAAAGACTCGTTTTTTTTACTATTTCATTTTAGTATTTTATTTCTTGTGTTCTTTCCTGCAAGAGTGCTTTTATTTTCTTTACATATAAAGTAAAAAATGTTTACTAACAGATTTCCTTTTATGCAATTACTGAATGGTTCTTAATTATCTTTTGTCTACAAAGCATGGGTTTTCTCTAAACCTTGCGGTGCCTTCTTTATAAACGAAAAGCTTATATTTATATACATACGTAAAACCTTCAAAGAATGAATTATTCTTAATATAATTCACATAACTCCTTCGTCAGAATATTTACTGAATAAATAATAAGCAATAGATAGTTCACTAAGTACAAGTTCTGATACATCTCGTCTACATATATCAAACTTCTAGCCTCACGTGTGAATAAAAATGTCTACATAACGAGGGAAGAAGGTTGCCGTGACGTTGTAGCGTTTAACTTGTTAGACCCCACCACTGGAGGTGTTGTTTAATGAATACCGGTTCAGCCCTGATTAGTATATATTAGAAGAGTTGAAACCGTGATTATTCGGTCTCAATTTTTTTCATAACACAATAGGGCATATAAAAACGGCGTGGTATTTGAGATTTAGCTACTATTTCCTGCGGGTAGAGCCATTACGTCTTCGTTTTTATTTTAAAAAAAACTAACTTGACTTCAATAATTAAGCAAGGAGCATTTATGGTAGCAAACCGTTATCGTTCATGTTAATAGCTTCTTGCGCCTTAACTTTTTCTAATATATGGGGGATCTAGTGTTGATCAAAATATTTCATTTGATGTTTTGAGTTCAAATCTCGCTCAGGTTAACCATTGCTTTTTATCCTCATGAGGTCGACAAAATAGCGTACCGGTTAAGTACCAATATCGATTTATATTCATATAGTGCATTCTAAATGTGAATGAAATTTTTGGAGAACCGAAAAAAAAATCAATAAAATCAAGGTGTGGTTTCTTCTACTCGGGTCAGTCTTGATCAATCTTAAGATCAAAGACATTCCAACAGTCGTCACCCTGTCTTTTTATTCTCCAGACTAATTACGAAGTAACTATTTAATATCTCTCGTGTTATTTGGCTACTGTTTTTAGCAGACTGGACGACTGCGCAGAAGCTATCTCCGGTTATGTTTAGCCCTAGGTTAGCTTTGTTCAAATAAACCTATAATAGAAACATGGCGAAAGTAAAGAATGCGTACACCCGGTGTTTAGGGTTGGGTAGTGTACATCTTTTTTACCTCCGCCAGAAACATATTCTTGCTGTCATCATGTATTTTGTCAGACTGGAGTATCGTATCTGTCTCTCGCTTTTTTTTAAAGCCAGCAAGGTGTGATTTGGCTGCTATTTTTAGCAAACTGACTGGTTACAAGAGCCTCCCTTGTTTGTTAAACATAGGCAACTTAAACCGAATATATATATGCTTTCGAGATACGTATATATATATGCACACACATAATTAACTGTCGTTGCTTTGCAAACCTCAGTAATACTTGAATGGGGGTGGGGGGATTGCAGCGCCAACATCACGGCATGACTTTCGACAAACGGCCCTTCTTTATCTGTGCCTTTAACACGCATATTTTGTGTGTATGAATGTATATACACTCATTTGTTCGAAGCCGAATTTTCCCGCCGTCGCTGGTTTTCCTTTCCTGTTGTAAACTAGGAACTCCGTGGCGAAAGAGAAACCCCATTTAAAAGAATAAACACTACATGTGCCGTCATTTGACGTTCTACGTTTATGTAGGAGAACATTAACCAGTATTTAAAAAAATTTTTTACTAAGGCGATAGCGTGTAATTTAAGGGGAGATTTATGCATTTCTAGAAGGTTAAATCGATTATTAAAAAAAAAAATAACGCACGTGAAATGCACCCTTCCCATTTTTGAGACTGTGCGGTGTGATTTGCTGAAGATTTTACTATTAGTTTCCTAGCTTGAAGGATCGCATACAGCCCCGCCATTTAACTCGAGGAATGTGGTGGGGGTGAGGATAGAGAAATGGAGTGGGTAGGTGGGTGCTCTTTATTATTTATAATTCAATCTGGGTTCGTTTCTGAATCCGTTCTACGCTAAATGTTGTTTAGCTCTGATGAATCTGACCCATTTTCAAAGGCGTTCCAGCACTCGACTTGACTTCTGCGCCCCTCTTTTCTGAGACGGTAGATTGTGAATTAAAGAGATTTAACTGCTATTTCTTGTTGGTTGTTCAACTGCGTAGATTACATTGTTGGGTTGTTACATGAACCCTGGTCCGGTAGATACGTGATCAAAAGCATCCCAATCATAGCTGGGACGCTTTTTTTTTTTTTTGTCATAGTTATCTAGGATTACACTATATATATATATATATTATATATATATATATATATTTATTAAGACAAAGGGGTGTTGTTTGAGCGAGGTATATCTGTAGTTAGGCTCCCCGACCCCGCCTAAATATAGGCGGGCCTCGAAGAATGTAGCACATGTAAAGTGTTGCCTAGTATTATTTTTCACTCACCGATTCTGTCAGCCCACCACCAACATCCACCGAGATTTCCTGTGTACGAGAGGGTGCTGAAAACTTCTTAGCTTTAGTAAAAGAAAATACAGAAGAATCAGTTAATTATGATTTTATTCAACATATTCCCCTCTTAGGTTCACACACTTATTAGAGCAGTCCTTCGGTTTTTCTAATCCCTGCAAGAGAATTTAGAAGTTTGGATCTCCAACCAGACCTTTCGCGACAGGAATTTTTCAGAAGCTTGCACTCATAAATGTACCTGTCACGGTGAAGCCAATCTGAATCCGTTTCCTCTTTGCTTTTCCCCTTAATGTACAAAAAAAAAAAAAAAAGATAACTGAACTTACTAAATACACATTGAATTGGAAGTAGAGTAATTTTTATTCAAAACTCAGTTTCCAAATTTTCCAAAATTTCAACCGATTTTATTGAAGTTCTTTCCCTTGTTTTAAATGATGTCGGTCCAGTATATGATCTACAGCAACTTTAATCTAGACTAGCTTGTGATCTACATGAAATATTTTGTTATAAATTTGCAATTATGATTAGAGGAGTGAGTTAAACATTTTAAAAATAAAAGAAAAAGAAACAGTTTTATTGATTTTTATTTCATACTAGAAACATGAATACTGTGACTAAAAATGCAATAAAGCGATTTTGCTCATTTGGTCTTAAAATCTTCCAACAAATGAAATCTAAATGTGATTGAAATGTTTGCATTTTTTGAGAAGACGAATTTTAGCTTTCAGTGTTCTACATGTGTGTTCCATCTTGACGATTAACATAGCTTTGCTGGTGGTTGATGTTGGAAATAAGATCAATTTTAAATGTAGATCAAAAAGTCGGTGTTGGTCACAAACTATACAATTTGAACTAATGTAGATCACAAGCTATACCAGAAACATGTCGATCACATACTACACTGGCACCTTTTAACCCTTTAGTGTTCAGATTATTCTGTCAAATGTGATGTTTGTTTATCTAAAATGGTTTGAATTAATCCTGGATTATCTTGTAGTTTAGAGATTTCAGAGATGTGATTTTTTTAGTTTTAGAATGACATGGTAGGGCTGGGGTGAGAGGCGAGATCTGGTCAGTTTCAATATGAAACAGGTTAAATATTTTGGCCAGATATGGCCGGTTTGAATGCTAAAGGGTTAAACAGTTCTCAAGGGAGTCTTTGTTTTGTGATTGCACATATAATCAAAGTATCTCTCTCTCTCTCTCTCTCTCTCTATATATATATATATATATATATATATATATATATATACATACATACATACACACACACACACACACACACACACACACACACACACACACACACACATACACACACACACATCTCTATATAGTGTCATCATCATTTAACATCTATGTTCCATGCTAGCAAAAGGTTGGATGGTGTGAGAGGATCTGGTGGGTCCAAGAACTGCATCATGCTCCAGTGTCTGCCTTAACATGGTTTGAATGGCTGGATTTTCTCTCTAATGCCAACTACATTATAGCATGTACTTTCTTTCATGCCACCAGCACTAGTGAGGTTACTGTGCAGCTTGCATGATTATGAAACCAGAGGAGAGGGGGTTCTGTTTTGTACTGGGAGGAACAAAAGGTTCTTGTAGAGGAGCTATATGGCTACTTACATTTAGAAGAAAGGGTGAGAATAATGACGTGTTACTATAAAGAGATGATGAGCTGTCCAGGTGGACCCTCAAAGTATGAGATGTGAAGTGATTGGAGACAGGAACTAGGAGTGTGGGTGGTTGAGGGAGAGCTAGAAATGGAGGAATTAGGCAACAGTTGTAAAGATAAATATGGTTGAAGGGTGGCAAAGAGTGACTAATGATACATGAATTAGAAGAGGTACAGGGTGGTGCACCACTGCTGTAGTTTTGTTGTCATTCACTCATTGCATATAGCTGATTAACATTCCTTTCATTTCGCTAATTAGAAAAAAATGTTTCTTAACCCTTTAGCATCCAGTTTACTCTGTTGTATTACTTATTCCTATTGTTTTGAATTAATCATGCATTATCTCATAGCTTTGAGATTTCGATATGATTATTTATGATTTGAATGGCATTGTTGGGTTGGTGTGAGAAGCCTGACCTGATCTGTTTGAATATAAAACAGGTAGAACATTTTGGGTTGGATATGCCAGTTTAAACACTAAAGCAAGGGTTCTTGATCATTTTTTTTTACATATAGACCCCTTTTATTCCTATTTTACTTTGGTGGATCATCTTAGCCATTCAATGTTTAAAAAATCTCACTTTTATTATTAGGACTTGTATAAAAATTATTACTGGCACAATTTTTTCATGGTACCTAAAAAAATGACCACTGACCCCTAATTTCCTATATTGCATCCATGGACCCTGGTTGAGAACCTTTGCACTAAATGTTTAATGTCAAGTGTCATGAAACAAAGTAAGATATACAACAGGTGTGTGTTGTGTATTATGAGGAAGGCAGTATGAGATGTGACCTCTCCACTTATTGTAAGAAATTTTTTCTGTATATGCTAACAGGCTGTTATATTTTGAATTACTTTCAATATTTTATTTGTTACAATTATTGTGCCTAGTGAACTGTTTATTCAGCTCCTTGGTTGACAGTACTTAGTCTCCTCTGCATAATACAACCACTTCGGAGATAAGGCAATTTTTAGACACATTTAACCCTTTGGCATTCAAATTACTTTGTCAAAAGGAATCTTTATTCACATTAAAAAAAAATTAATCATGCATCATCTTGTAGCTTCAAGATTTTGAGGATGTGATTGTTTATTTTTAGATTAACATTGTAGGTTGGTATGAGAGGTTGAATTTGACCAGATTCAAAATAAAACAGGTAGAACATTTAGGTTGGATATGGCTTGTTTAAATGCTAAAGGGTTAAAATTAAAATGAAACTGCATCATATTTGCCAACAAGTCTGTGTGTATGCATACAAAAATTTATAAGTTTGTTTCCCAACCACATGGTTTTGGTTCCACTGTAAGGTACATAGCACAGATGTCTTCTACCACAGTCTTGTGAGTGGATTTGTTAAACAGAAAATGTAAGAAGCCCATCGTGGGTATGTATGTGTTTTTTGTGTATATATATATAATATAGATAGATATATCATGTGTACACTTTTCCATGCTTGCATTGGTTGTAAGCAGTTTCAGACAGATTTTCTCTGCCCAGATGCCTTTCCTACCACCAGTCCTGACATTTCCAATCTAGGTAAGATTTTCCCTTGGGCAGACATGTTGCCAAATATTGAAAATGAATGACTGACGCTCATTTACAACTATCGTGATGTCGAGACAAGGAGGCACACACAAACTGGCTTCTTTCAGTTTCCGAAACTTCAGAGACAGTGTCAACAACATTCTTGTATAAGAATTATATATATATATATAAGGGTAAAAATTATTAAAATAATTCATTACCAGTACAATAAAAGTCATAAGACGTAAAATATTTGCTTATAAGAGTGTATAAATACATGAAGAAAAGACCCTTGATAGGACTTCTTACATACTGGAAAGGGCAGTCACAACCCAACTGAATTCTTATTCATTCTAGGCCCACAAGCAGTGTGCCTTAAGAATTTTTTTCATGGTTCGGGTTGTGACTGCCCTTTGCAACATGTAAGAAGTCTTATCGATGGTCTATATGGTATTTATACTGCTATAAACACATATACATACACACAAAAAACATGCATACATACCCACGATGGGCTTCTTTCACTTTCTGTTTAAGAAATCCACTCACAAGGATGTGGTAGAAGACATACATACATACATACATGTATGTATGTATATATATATATATATAAATAAATAAAACACGTATGCCTGTATATATACACACACAAGGGTCAAAAACTTGTTTTTGTTGTATCTATAACAAGGTTTAACAAATAGAGTAGTGATATAAATACCAATGTGAAATAAGTATGGGGGCTGACATGAACCAAACTCAGCTTTTGGATTGCTGAACACATGGGACTATTTTTATAGAAGACTGTCATACAGAATATGCTGTGTGACATCATCATTGTTTAATGTCTGCCTTCATGCTGGCATGGGTGGGACTACAGTCTACTACAATTACCATAGTGTCAGAGATTATTTCTTTTTAATGGTTATCTTGAACTCACATTCAGTTCTTGGTTTAAGCGACTTACACAAATCAAATATTTACATATCCTTCTTGGTTATTTTCTATTAAGATGAGTCAGCCAAGTGAGTTTACTGCTGCTGTAGAATCAATAAAATGTTGTTTGATTGTAGTCAGTAATTTGTCAACACTTGGAAGAGTGGAATTATGCCATAGAGTACTAATGTTACTATAAGGGTCCCATCTGTTCACGTTTGTGAGAAAGGATCTTTGGATGCTGGGCCTCACTGACTGGGAGATTTGTTGTACTTGAGAAGATGCATCAAGCTAAGTAAAATCACTGTCATCCATACATACAAGCTTGTCCTTTATGGGTACTGGTGTCACATAAAATGCACTTGTGCTGTGAAAACACACCCATGCCAGTGACACATGAAAAACACCCAGGACACTGTAAAGTATTTGGCATTAGAAAGGGTATTCAGCTGTAGAAACCAAGCCACAACAAACATTGGAGTCTGGCCAGCTCCTGTCAAAGCATCCAACATGAGAAACACATTAAATGTTGATGATGATGAGGATACCTTCTTGCACTTAAAAATAAAGACTCTCTCCTGACTTTACTCCTTTTAATGGAAGGTACTCTGTACATATGTGGCTGTGTAATTAAGAAGTTTACTTCCCAACTACTTGGTTTCCGGTTCAGTTAAACTTTGCTTCACCTTGAGTGTCTTTTACTACGGCCCAGTGCAATCAAAATTTTGTGAATGTATTTGGTAGATAGAAACTTAACGAAACCTGTGTGTGTGTGTTTGTATCTCCTTGTCTTGATGTCACATGATCATTTTAAGACAGGAAACTTCACTGATTTCTATGGCCAAATACGTTTTTACAAAAGATTGGATATGAATAATAGTGAGGTTTTCAATAATCAAAATTCATTACTTGGAAACAAGTGAGAGCTGGCAACAGAAAGGACATCTAGCTGTAGAAAATCAAGAAATTTTGTCTGGCCCATGCAAGCATGAAAAAGTGGATGCTTAAAGGAGGATGATGATGATGTGTGCATACATATTCACTTTAGCAACAAGTAGACATATTTGACTATGCCTCAGTAATATGTATGTGTGCATGTCTCCAAAAATCAATGAGCTACAAGCAGTGACATTGTTGTCATTTCTATTAAGTCATCTGGTTTTTCAAAGAAATGTGGAATAAGAAATCCATTGCTCAAAAAAAAAAAAAAACAGAAACAAGTAAGGGTTAGTGATAGGAAGGACATCTGGCTGTAAAACAACCTCCTTCAATAATATATTTGTGCAGACCTTGTTAGCTTTGAGAAATAGGTGTAAAAATTAAATCATTTTGTTTACATTAACAAAATACTCATGAATATGCCAGTGCAGTCTAGTCATTTCACTGTGTAAACAACACACTTTGGTAGGCCATACATTATATAATAGCATCCATGTCTCTATAAGGAAACTTCTATGTGGTTGCTTTACATTTATGATCTTTGGTAAACGTGATAGTTACTTTTTTCAGTCTTTGGTCTGTGGCCACAACTGGGGCATTGCCTTGAAATATTTTCATCAATCAAATTGATACCTGCTACTTTATCAGTCTCTTTTGCCAAACTGCTAAGTTATAATGATCTTAGCAAACTAGCTGCTGTTGTCAAGTGGTGGTGGCACATGTATATATATATATATATATGATGGCCTTTCCTACAGTTTCTGTGGACCAGGTTGACTCACAATGCATTGGTTAGCCTGGAGCTATTGAAGTCTGGTTGAAAAGTACTTGGGCTAACCAAAATGTTCTAATGGAATGTGACCAAATGAGGTTTATTTTTTAACATAACACCCCTTGTGATCCACACACTTCTTCATTGGTGTTGCAGTGCTTGGATTCCATTGACAAAGAAGCTTTCATCCTGTTGGTAAAAAAAAGTCATCATCACTGTGATAATGGTTCTCAGCTAAATGTCTTTCTTTGATGGGGAATAGATGATAGTCAGATGGGGTGAAATCAAGAGAATAGGGAAGGTGATCAACCACTTTAAGCTACCATTATGCACAGTAACCATTGAAATGAAGGACTTGAATATTGAAGCATTGTGCTCAGTTTTCCTGGGTGCTTGGTCTTACTAGCCTTTGATAGTTGCCTCAGCAAGTTGGCACAGTATTTTCCATTGATGGGGTGGCCCTTTTGAAATAGTCAATAAACACAATGCCTTTTGCATCCCAGTAAAAACTAAGACCATCATCTTCCCTGCAGATGAGACCACGTTGGATTTTGGAATAGGTGGGGTGGGGTGTTTCTACTACATGGATTGTCTCTGTCTCCAGCTCAAAGTGATGAAGCCAAGACTCATCCTGGGTTGGGAAATGTTCAAGGAAAACAGCTGGATCTGCCTGAAACAATGTCAGATCTTCTTGTGATGTGATCAGCTTGATGCACTTTAGATTATGTCAGAAAACATATCACCCACCAAGCAGAAATTTTTATCATGCTAAGAATTTTGTCAACTCAGTCATGAGATAAGCTAAAAGCATTGACTTTTGATTTATAGTCAATTGCCTGTCATCCATCATCGTGTTGTGAACATGATCAGTGTTTTTCTCAGTGGTGGCTGTTGCAGGATATCCACAAGATTCTCCATTTCCTTCCTAAATTCAGCTGCTCACTTTTGCACTGTTAAAGCTGGTGTGTCATCCCTTAATGTAATAAGCATATCAACATTAATGTCTTTAGGAGTTAAATCCTTTTTTCTGCTAGTATTTGATAACACCATGATGCCAAATTTTGTCAGTTTTCAAGAGAAGTCACTAGTTACTTTTGAAGTCTTCTTTGAACAGTGAGATATCAGCTTACCTGGAAAGAAACAACACAGTTATTAAGAAGAAAAATTGAAATTAATGCATGCAAAATTTTTCAGCCCACCCTTGTAGAAGACACTTGCCCAAGGTGCTGAACAGTGGGTTGCTACCTGAAACCATGTGATTGCGTAGCGAGCTTAGTTGTCTAATTTCCTTAGGATAGATGTTACATAAAAAAAATTTCCATATTAATCTAAAGACAATACAACACCCTGTTGGAAAGCTTTTTGACTCCAGGTCAACTATAATCCTGCAAACCTGTGATCAAAAATATTCCAGCCATGGCTTTGCATGCATTAGAAGATTGCTCTTATTAATGTAGACATTCTTCTGTTGAAAGATATCAAGAAGTAACTATCCTCTTATGTCAGTATTTAATTCTTGCCTGAGATTGCCCCTGGTTTTATGTCACAGACTTTGTTTTAATGTGAGATAAATTTTAACCTTCCATCAAAATTTTATGTTAATTTGTTTCAAATACCAGGTTAATAAGGTCATGACATGTTTCCATGGAAGATTAAATACAATTGTATAACAGTGACATTTGTTTACAAGTACACATTATCAAGCCAAAATTGCACAAACATGCACATGCTCACACACACATGGTTTTGGGCTTTGGGCAAGATGCAGAATTAAACTTGAAACACTATGGTTTCAATCAAGTTTTACTTCTGAATGTTAAAGGATTAAAAAATTTGCTTCCCTAACCACAGGTCCATTCTTGCTGTATGGCACCCTACGCAAATGTCTTCCACTCTAGCTCTGGGCCATCTTGTTCCTCTACAGCAAGAAGCCCATTCTGATACAGCCTCTTCTCATACTTAACCCTGCCATCTCCCTTGAACTTTGTTGTCGTGCAAGTTGCATGGTAGCCTCACTAGCACTGGTGCTATAAAAAAGAATCCACTCACAAGGCTTTGGTCTATAAAAGATACTTGCCCAAGATTCCTCACTGGGATTGAACCTGGAACCATGCGGTTGGAAAGCAAACTTTGTACCACACAATCATGTGTATACCAGGATAATGGTAGTCCTAGGTATATTTTTTTGTACCTGTGAGAGTTATTTTTCGTATTATGTATATATTGTTACGGACCACCTGCCGTCGCCCGGTCGATCAGCGAATGTTTTCGCCACGGAAACTCGGAGGGGAGGAGAGAGAGATACAACAACAACAGCAGCAGCAGCACAGAGGCAATCGAGAGAGACACAAAGAGGCAAGGCACATCTGGCTTACATTTAACAACTAGTTTATATGACAATCAATTGTTACAACATCAAATACATATCAGGTACATTTAAAAGAGGACATGCAAGTAACAACTCAATACATCATACAGGTATACCACAGATCAAAGCATTTAACAACATGCAGATACAATATAACCGTCCGGTAACAACACATCAAGTTCAATAACAACAGCATTTCAAAGGACATTAAAGGCCCAACAGGTCAATGTTCATTATACAAATAATTCACGTTACAAATCAATGTTCAAATCCAATTAAACAAATAACGTTCACAGTTCTTTAAAGTCTTTTTCTACTTTCTTTTGTAACATGTATCAACACAATTCTGAACATAAATACCACAACTCGATAATCGACACATCAACAAGTCCTTTACTCAATTCACATTGTTCATTAAATTCCTTTTTACTGTCTCATTTCTTTTCAACATGTCGATACATCGATTCCTTTTCCTTCTTTTTCTTCACATATCAATACACAATTCACGTACCTTACATTAGCCAACGCCTCATATTGCACCTCATCTCTCTCAGTACTGCTAGCTCCAACTTGCCAAACTCTTGCCCCGAATTCCCAAATCCTCGATCCTAAAATCCCAACTGCTCGCTTTGACGACCAAATCACGACTGTCCAAAAACCTCTTGCTCTATCACTCCCCTCAATCTGTCTTAGCACTGCTAATATTCTCCCTATCTGCTCTCAGATTCCTTAATCTGCCTATCTTCAACGACGCTACTGCTGTCACTCTCTCATGACAGCTCTCAGATCCCTTACTCTGTGTTTCTCTCTACTTTCTTCTTCCTCTTCTTCACTGTCACTAGATTCTTCCTTACTCTATCTTCCTCGGCCCCTTCTTGACTGGCGAAAGGCCAAAGGTCCTTCCAAAAGCCATTAGTCTTCCGTAAACAAAGGGCTGTAACTTTTTATTCCAGACTTTCCATCTCGATGCCAGCAAAGTAGGTCACAATCAACTGTACCAGCTGAACCACAACAATATAATAGCAGACAAGGTAGAAACAAGTTAAATGTCTTTATACAGTAAACCATTTTTATTTATATATTCCAATGATGCCCTGAAATGAAAACTACTTTGGTAGTTGTTTTCCTTTTGCTTTGTAGTTAGCCATAGAATAAAAGATCATTGTCTGCTTGATTAAAAAAAAAAAAGGAATGACTGTAGCTAGATCAATCTTACATTTGATCGTAGGTTTGGTCAGTGACAGTCAACCTGGGATTAAACACTGTCAAATTCTACAATGTTTTGTATGTGATTAACCTTGTTGACCTCATTCCTTTTCCTTTTTCTTGTTGATGGCAACTAGCACCACTGGCTGATGAAGTGGAAGGAAATTGGTTGAGCCCAAGTCCAGCACCCCTCTTTATATATGTGTGTTTGTGTGTGTATACATATTGCATTTATAGTTAGATGTACAACTGCTGCCGCTAAGTTTAGAGTTCTACATAGGTTATCCTAATCTCGCTTGCTTCCATTGTAGTACTTAGGTTGCTACTATACTTAATAGTAAACTGGTTTGATATACAGAGAAAGCTAGCATAATGTAATGAAGTCTTCTCTGTAACATAACTGCAATAGTGTTCCCCTAATGATTTGTTGTGGTTTAGCATCCAACTGAATTTGGAACATCTAATAATGTGGCTTCAAACAAAACATGATGGTGAAAAGTACATAGGGAGCTAATGATATATAATTTCTCATGTATTTGTAGACCATGCATTTCTGCTCCATCACTGGTGATAGAAGCAACACCCAAATGTTGAGCCAGCTCCTGGGTCAGCCTCAATTCAACAAGCTTATTTCATATCATTTTTAGGTAGTAGGGCAGAATTGAAAGAATATTTGACCTGTGGTTCTTGTAACTATGTATATATTTCTTCATTGTTTTAAACCATTGCAGTTTGATACAGAATGAAGAGTGAAAATGAAGCCAATGAGGCTTAATATTTGGGTGAGGGGAGTAGCTCTAAGTGTATGCTCTGTTGCAGATAGACCTCTTCCACCAATGACCAGCATAAAGAAACTGGATATATATCGAAAACAGTTGTGGGATAGACATTGAGATTATTGTTGGGGCAGGGATGAAGTCTTGGATTATATTATCTTGTTTGGTTGAGGAAGATTTGGGTGTAATTTCTACCAGCTCATGCAAACATAGAGACACTGCCTTGTCTCTTAGCACAGCAACCATTGAAACAAAGGACTTCTATGCTGGAGCATTGTCCTAATGAAATAAGCCCCTTTCATCAGTTTTCCTGGATGTTTGGTCTTCATAGCCTTTGGCAATTATCTCAGTAAGTTGGCATAGTATGCCATTGATGGTGTAGCTTTTTTGAAGATAGTCAATAAACACTGCCTTTTACATCCCTAAAAAATTTAGGCCATCATCTTCCCTGCAGTTGAAACAAATTTGGCCCTTTTTTTAGCAGGTGAGGAGGGGTGTTTTTACATCATGGATTGCTTCTTTGTCTCTGGCTCAAAGTGATGAAGTAAAATCTCATCATGGGTTCGGAAACATTTAAGGAAACCAGCTGGGTCTGCCTGAAACAATGTCAGATCTTCCTGTGATGTGATCAGATGTCAGAAAACATGTCACATCACCCACCAGGCAGAAACCTTCGTAATGCCAAGTTTATTGTGCAGAATATTATCAACTCTCTCATGAGATATGCTAATAACATTAACTATTTGAGTTATAGTCAATTGCCTGTCGTCCATCACCATGTGGTGAACAAAAATATTTTTGACGTCCAGATCTTGAGTCATCTTCAAGACTCTTTGTTCCCTTCCTAAATTCAGCGGCTAAATTTTGTACTGTTGATAAGCTGGAGTGTTATCCCCTAATGTAGCAAGCATGAATGTCTTTGGAGACTAAACCCTTTTTCTGCTGCTACTTGATTGCACGAAGATGCCAAATTTTGTCCATTTTCAAGAGAATTCACTACTAGTTACTTTTGAAGTCTTTTTTTTTTTGAACAGTGAGATGTCAGTTTACTTGAAAATAAACAATGCCCTTATTAATAATAAGAGTTGAAATTAATGTATGTAAGATCGTACAGCTCTAGTCTCACTCCTTCATAGTCACCCTCTGAACTTTTCAACCCACCCTCATGTCTGTGTGTGTATTATCATCATCTTTTACTTATTTCATTCATTGGACTGTGGTACCATCTTCAATTTTTTAAAGCCTGGTACTTATTCTGTATCTTGGCCAAACTGCTAAGTAAAGAGGACATCAACTAAGTACTACTGTTTGTCAAGTAGTGATTAGTGACACACACACACACACGCGCGTGCGCACACAGGTGTGTGAGTATGTGTGTACAAGCAACAAGCTTCTTTCAGTTTCCGTCTACCATATCCACTCACAAGGTTCTGGTAAGCCCAAGGCTATAGCAGAAAACACCTATAGTGCCAGGCAGTGAGATTGGACTCAAAACCATGTGGTTGGGGAGCAAATTTTTATCACATAGCCAAGCTTGCACCTAAGTGTGTGTGTGCCTATTTTTACAGCCACCCATATTTGTAAATACATGTCTGTGCACATATTTATATTCTTGCCAAATCTATAAGTAATATAAACAAATTACCTTGTCCTTATTGAATGAAAAATATCTTTTCACCATTCACTATTACTCACTCACACACTTCATCATTTAATGTCCACTTTCCATGTTGGCATGGCCTGGATGGCCTGACAGGAGCTTGCCTGCTTTGGCATGGTTTCTACAGCTGGATACCCTTCTTAACGCCACTCAGCTTAGAGAAGGTACTCAGTGGTTTTTTTTTATGTGGCGCACACATCTATTTACTTACATATGCAGCTTTATATTTTATGCCACTAAAGTTATCTCTACGGATTAGCAGAACTGAAAGTTACGACGTTGACTTCTCTAAATTCAGCTGCCCACTTTTGCAATGTTAATAAAGCTGGAGCATTATCCCCTAATGTAGCAACCATGTCAGCATGAATGTCTTTGGGGGCTAAATTCTTTTTCTGCTGGTACTTGATAAAAGACCACAATGCCAAATTTTGTCAATTTCCAAGAGAAATCGCTATTAGTTAGTTTTGAAGTCGTCTCTCAACAGTGAGGTGTTAGTTTACCTGGAAGTAAATAATGCATTTTTTAATAAGAATCGAAATTAATGTGTGCAAGATTTCACATCTCTGGCATCTCTCCTTCGATGGTTTTCGATGGAATATGTATCAAAATGTTTAAAGATACGCTTTAGAAACTCATTATGGAAGCTGTAAATTTTGAAAACCTCATATTCCTTTACTACTTTAATCAGTTCATATTGTAAAAAATGCATAGAGCAATATGATACAATATGTACAGGGGTTATCTATATTAGTCTTTTTATTAGTATAATAGTTTATTAGCTTTTTTTTTATTATTTATATATGTTGGGGCAGGCCTTTTCTGAGCTCTCGAACCATTGTTTGAAAGATCACGTTTTTTTTTTGGGGGGGGGGGGGTTACATCCTGAAGATTTTGTAATTGTGTTTATTTGTACATCCCTTGTCATAAAAGTTTTTCTTCTACCAGTCAATCAATGCAGCTTCTGTGCAGTTTGAAGAAACCATGCGGTAACGAGCTGATAGCCCGACCAGGGTTTGTCTAGCACCACGGTGTCCATTTTGCATGATTTCTATAACCTTTTGTTTTAAAACATTTTTATTCTCTCGCTTGCATCAGTCATTGGACAGCGACCATATTGATGCACCGCCTTGAAAGGTTGTTTTAGTGGTTCAAAGTCAGGTAACTTATTCCCTCTTGGTTTGTTTTACCGAACCTCTACGTCACGAGAACGTAAACAAATTGCTTACATGCAGTGACAAACACGCAGACACGACGGGTTTCCGTTTACCAAATTCACTAGGAAGGCATTGGCCTGTCTGGGGCTATAGAAGATACTAGCCCAAGGTACTGCGCAGTGGGGTAGAATCCGAAATAAGTCACGTCCATTTTCTTTCAACCAAATGAAATATTTTAAGACCTTTTGTTTAAAAAGCTTGAAAAGTAATCAGCTCTATATAACCATTAATTTTTAAATATTTTTTATAACCTAGTTATTTTCGATGCAATTGAATGTGTAAAATAGTCTTGTTTTCTTAAACTAGCTTTATATGTCATCTCTGACCGAACAGAAGTGCGGTTACATTCCGAATAATTGGTTATCTAGACATACATTGTTCAGTATGTTCTTCACGTTTTAAGACTGCAATGTGTGATTTGTTGGTTATCACCCAGCAATTTTTAACCGGTCGAACAGCCATATAGAAGGGGTATTTCTTAACCCCTTAGCTTGCCCTTAAACGCCCATGCTTGTTTTCAGAGTTTAGTCTGTCCTTGTTTCATTACGATCTGAATAATATTAAGCTTTCCTTTCGCAAATCCCAAGTTACTCTGGTGGTAGGGGGGTAGGGGTGACATGCCCATTTTTGATGCATGGGCATCAAGGAAATATGTTCTGTCTATAAAACATGCTATACACAGAATAGGTAAAGGTTTTACTGATAGGTATCATTTCTCCTCTTCCTCGACGAAATGAAATTTGGTTTGGTGTTGGAATTGGGTTTCGTTATTCTTCAGTAAGATAATTTTCTTGTTTTCTTGACGGGTTTAGAATTAAACATTTTGGTTCAGTCTATCCAGAAATAAACATTTGAAAACTGTTTCAAATTGGCAAAGATTGTAAATAAAATACAGATGTTATACAAATTTCGATGTTGGAATCTGTTGAAATAAAGGTTTTCGTGGTACTATTTAAGAAGAGTGGTCCCGGTGCGCGCACTCGCATACTTGCGCATCCGCGTTAGCTAGTCGTGACTAGTTGATCCTTTGTGTTTTTGTTTTTACTTTGTTTAAAAAAAAAAATTATTTACTTTGTATAAAAAAAATTGGCATAGTTTCGGTTGTAGTAGCACAGATTTCCGTCGATTTCCGTAAAAAACTTTTATTTTTTTACATAAGTAATGAGAGCGAAAGAGACTAAGAGGAAGCGATTTTACGACGAGAAGGTTTCACTTTGAAATCGGCTGTGTGCGTTTGATGGGGTGTGGGAGACAGACAGTATGTTGTGTAAGTGAAGTGCTTCTGTTAGTGTGTGCGAAGAGACAGAGAGAGTAATGTGTGAAAGAGAGAGATAACTGATTTTTTACTCGGTGTATGTGTATAGTATGTATGCATGTATGTGTGTGTGTGTGTGTATGTATCTATGTATGTGTGTGTGTTTTATGTGGTATGTATGTGTATAGCCCGATTCATCGTAATTTTTTACTCGGTGTATGTCTGCATGTATGTGTGTGTGTGTAAGTACGTGTGTGGTGTGTGTATGTATGTATGTATGTATGTATGTATGGCCGATTCAGTGTTTACATTATTTCGAATTAAAACGAAAGATTACCTTGCGGCCTGTTTATGTAACAGTCTGCTATGTAGAAAATAATGAGGTTGACTCAATGGAATAATGACAGTGATCGAAGATATAGACAAAATTTTTTTTTTTAATCGTTATACATGCCTTGTCGACTGCTACTGTGCAGCCTTAATGTCTCTGTTGATGTGACGATGGTGAAATGGTAAGAAAAAGATGGGAGAGTTATAAAATGAGGAGATATTCTTCTCATGAGAAAAGAGTTGCATTCAAAGGAAAAAAAAAGTTAATAGTCTATAGAGGTGCACAGAAACTGGGTGCAAGCATGCATATATGCATGTGTAAACATTGTGTTGTGCAGCAAAAGGAACGAACAGTACAAAATGTGTAAGGAAAAGTGACAAAATCGATTGGTAATGTTCTGTGTGAAAAGTCTATGCCGGCCATACATACATACATACATACATAAACACACACACATACATAGATACATACACACACACACACACATACATGCATACATACATATACACATACACCGAGTAAAAAATCAGTTATCTCTCTCTTTCACACATTACTCTCTCTGTCTCTTCGCACACACTAACAGAAGCACTTCACTTACACAACATACTGTCTGTCTCCCACACCCCATCAAACGCACACAGGCCGATTTCAAAGTGAAACCTTCTCGTCGTAAAATCGCTTCCTCTTAGTCTCTTTCGCTCTCATTACTTATGTAAAAAAATAAAAGTTTTTTACGGAAATCGACGGAAATCTGATCTACGACATACGAAACATCGCCAAAAAATTTTGTGTTTTATTTACTTTGCTAAGGAGTCGTTATAGGATCGACTAGCTACGCGGATGTGCGAGTGCGCGCACCGGGACCACTCTTCTTAAATCGTACCGGTTTTCGTTATTAATTTCTTGATTTTTAATCGATTAATATTTTTAAAAATGCAAAGACGGGAAAAAGACAAATCTTAGCAGCTGGGTGCGGTGATGGTATTTTGTATCAACAGATGTTCATAAGGAAGGAATCTAAAAAATCATGATGTGTGTTTAGGCGGATATGTAAACCAAATCAAGGCCTGCCGGTGTTATTTCCAAGTTTCGGACTAAATACTTTAGCGGCATTTATTCTTATTGTTTACGTACGGAGTTCAAATGTCAATCAACTTTACTTTTCATCCTTACACGGACCCAGTCAAGTACTGAACCCATGTAATCGAATAACTCCCTAAAAGAAAAAAAAAAGCACAACCCTCCTCCCAAATTTCTGACCTTGTGTCAAAATTTCAAGTTATTTCCAGTCGTAAATTGTTTTCCCTTTGACTTTACAGACGAATAAAATACTTTCATTTTATAAGCACGCGTATTATGAGAATAACTGCCCCTCAAAGTCTTTCATCTTACGAGAAAGGGAGGATGATAGCTTTTTTTTTCTTTCATTCTTTTTAGCATGCCTGTGTTTCACTGAGCTGTCACCTCTCCCTCCGTTTTTGCACAAATATATATTTTTTTGTACTCTTTTCTTTTCCCATCTGGTATTTTGAGGGACAGGTGTTGGGGAACCTCTGCCGAGATACCATAAAACTATTTGAGACAGAAACGTTAACTATTTGCTGCACTGATGCAGAAAAAAATCGACAAATTTCGTAAAGATGAGAAGAAAAAAGTACATCTTTTTTTCTTCTTCTTTTAATTACGTCGCTGTTCTCCATATTCACCGGATGTGGAAATCTGACTAAATACATTTAATTTTTTGCTGCACGTTCCATGACCATTTCCTCCTTTTCCTCGAAGAGCGTGGATCATTGTCCTCAGTTTCGGACGGCACGTGTATAGGAGGTGTCTGTTATGTTAGTGTGTGCATAGGTGTGTGTGTGTGTGTGTATCTCCTGCTCTCTACAATTTAGTCACCTCGAATATCGAAAACGCACAAGCAACGATGGAAAGCCTGAGCTTCATTTTGGTTCGTTGTACTTTTATTTATGTAATTTATGAATCTTTTTAGTACTAATTAATATTCAGGTATGTGTGTGTGTATGTATATATATATATATATATATATATATATACACACACGCACATATTTCTATTGCTATTTGATGGGATGATGTCATCGTAATTTTTTTCCCTTGCATGCAAAATCCAAATCCACAAGGTGTCTCACAAAGCATAATTCGGTTTAGTCTCACTCTTGAGTTTCTTTTTCTTCCGTAAATACGGCCTTACTGGGATTTATATCGGCAATTAGTGTGCGTGTGTCAAGTATCAAATAGATATTTTTGCTGGTAATATTTTTAGTTTCAGATATTAGTTTAGCAGCCGCTGAAATTTTTTTATGCCTCACTCTAGTCAACTTGTTTTGCGGAGGGGATTATTTTTAGTTGTAACCGATTTTTCTGTATCAATTAAGTTTTAATTTTTGGCCGCGAAGGGACGTAATTCAATATTCCTAACGTCCATGCTGAACGTTGTTTTTGCCTTTTCTTTTCAAGCAAAAGAATATTTTTATTCAACAGAATGTAGGATTTTTGGAGGCGATGTGGGACAGGTCGGAATAAAATAATACAAATTATTGTGTGAACGTTCATTACCGAATATTTTCGTTCTATAAATATTGCAGCAAAAACACAGCGGAATTTTCATCAAAGTACACCATATAACCGGCTCTAATTTTTTTTTGCTTCGTTCCACAATTTCTTCGAATTTATATTTGCAACCTACAAAATAACGATTCGGTAGTGGGGAAACCTACAAAATTTCACTAAAAAAAATTCTCCGTATTCAGTTTTGGTGTCTTTTTCCAAAATTTCAAAGTATATTCGAAGTAAGAAAAATATTACGCGACGTGCGTCAAAGGATCTTTCGTTTTGTGTGTGTGTGCATATATATATATATATAATGAGAAAGAGAGAGATGGACACATACACACAAGACGAAAGATCTGACTCACATATAGGAAAGCTTATTTCTTTGTGTGTGTGACGGTGATGGGCATTTTACGTTCAAATTATTAAAAGTGAAAGTAAAAATGAAGCTGATGGCGAGGGTTATCTCTATAATGGCTAATATAGACTTATTGCTAGTCTTGCTGGACGGAGATTAAGAGGCGGCGTTGTTATACCATTTTTGTGTGTTTTTCTTATGCAGAACGACAGTATTTTTCATTATTAGTGCCATCTTAACACAAGCGCACTGTGCAGTTGCCCGTGGGGAGGAAGACACTAGTTAAGGATGCGTGATGGTAATCTACGTGTTATGTGGATGTGTCCAGTTTATAGCTTAGACTGCACATTGTCAAGACAGTCCAGCTCATAATTCATGTGCATTCACACACAATGAAAGAAGCTGACATTTGCCTCAAGCCATACGACTGAAAAATAGTGTTAAATTTTTGACTTTCGGTTAGGAGAATAATTTTGAAATTTTGAAGAAAAAGTTTTTTTATGAATCCTGCTGCGCTTTCATTTTCTTTTTCTTTCAAGCGTACAAGTTAAAAAAATTTTTAATGAGGGACTATGTATTTGGAGTACAAAATAATGATGATAATTATAAGATTGTGGCTGGTTATGTAGAGGGCTTCAATCAGAACAGTGCTACAGTGCCTAAGCAAAATACAGCACAATCAAGCTCTACATAGTCAGCTGGCTTGCTGAAAATAGCTGTTTCATTTCTTTCAAGTCATACTAAAGTCTTTAAAAAGGTTGGATAGATTAAAGTGGTCCAAGATGTACTATATCTGCCGATAAAAATCAGCACAGTGCTGGGTTTTGTTTCCAGTCTAGAACACAGTGTCTTCTGTTAAGTGGTATACCCCCAAGATAATGCCTTCATATTCCACTATTTAATCCCTTTTTGATACCAGCTTGCCTGAGACTGCTTCTGGTTATATGCTACAAGCTTATTGCTTTAAAGTGATTTAAATTGTTTGAAAGAAATGGTACACCACCACTATATAACAACACCAAAGTTCTTTGATAAACAGTGATAGTTCATTTTTCAGAGCATTTATTGAAAAGTATTTCCGTTTGCTGTCAAGCTCTAAGCTTTACGTTATTCCTTCTCAAAACTTTAGATCTATTAGGGGTACTGAAAAGTAATATCATACTTCATTGTTATGACTTGAAATCAACATAAAACATTTCATAAATATCTTTATTCATTCAAAATATAATTGCCATTATTAGTAATAATGATTTCCCACCTTGAAACCTGTTTTCTGATTCCTCAGGCAAAAATAGGGTTTTAGTTGGCCTCAATCTAGCACTATTTTTGATGAGCAGATTCACTTTCCAATTTCAAACTGTATCATCCCATCCCACTTATTTACTACTGATCATTCTTTCTGTGCAACCATTGTGGTGGTGGTGGTGGTGGTGAGGACACAAAGATCACAAGGTTCCTGCTTTTCCTCCCACATAAATAAATTTGAGGTTTCATGCTTATGTGTAAAGACGGTGAAATGAAAATTATTTTTCTTACTAGATCTGAGTGAACACCGGAGATACATCTGGATATTAAATTCAGCTTTGTTGATTGTATGTGGAGTTGATAACTGCTTCTCCACCTATTCACATTGCTCACTCCCATTTTTCCTTATCTGTCTTGAAACTTGAGAAGCCAAGTCACCAGAAGTTATTTCATTTGTGCATTATTATAGGGTTCAGGAGAAGAACTGCTAAAATACTACCTAACTCTTCAATCTTATAAGCATCAAAATCCAGGTATTTTCAGTATCATCTACCCTATATTTGAAAATTATTAAAAAGACAAAAAAGTAAAAATTTCTGGAGTGTGGATGGAACCAAGTGTGCAGGTTGATAGTAACACAATACTATCTGAAATTATAAAATTTTTCCAAGAACATAATTTAATTCTTTTAGAGCTACTTCACAGTAGAAACAGAGGTCTTCTTTCTCTCTCTCTCTTCACATATTTATACACTTACACCCTATGAGTCTCTCTTCTTCATCTGTCAAATGAAAATGTTCACCACTTTCTGAAATCTAGTGACGAATCTCACCACATTCCTACGGTTCTGATTGCTGTGAAGGATGGTTGTGATGCATACAGTGTTATTGGTATTTAATAAAAAGCAGACTTATGATGGCTGTCCAGTCATGACCATCCTAGGTTGACGGCTATCTAGAACTATATTATCTATTTTTCATCCCAATTTTTTTTTGATTAATCATACATTATCTTGTAGCTTCGAAATTTTGATGATGTATATTTTATAATAGCATTGAAGGTTAGGTGTGATAGGCTGGATCTGGCTGGTTAGACCAGATATGGCCAGTTTATATGTTAAAGGGCTATGGTAATAGTTTGAGATTTGGGTGCTATTTTTAGTTTGAGTTATTACAGAGTGACTCTTTTGTTCTTTTGCTTCCGGTAGAAGGATTTCTAGATTGCCATCGTCTTTCCTTTGAATCTTTTAATACTGACCCACTTAAGACCACTCCTGGTCCTGTATTCAAGCTTCCAGTTATAACTCTTTTGTTGAAATACAGCCTGTTTCAGTTAATTTTGAAAATTATGGACTTGGTCAAATATCTTTGTCATTGCTAAGCTTGTGCCTTTTAAATATGAAATTTTGGTGGCAGTTTTTTTTAAAGTTCATTTAAGTGTAGGAAGCGTGTATCAAAGAACCAGAGATGGTGTCAAAAAAGTTTAAAGTGATCTAAATTCAAAACTTCACATGAAAATTTTATGTTCTAAACACTAGCTTAAAAATAAAAATGATTTTATTAATTTCTTCATTTCAAAAAATATTAAAGACTGTTACTTAACAGAAATGTGTTGACTAAAGAGTTAAATATTGTATTTCTGTAATATTGAAACCCCTTCCTATCAAGCTGCATTTTATATTTTTTTCATTTGCGTATCTGATGTTCATATTTTTAGTTTCAGCTACATCTCTTAAGCAAGTTCAAATCTTGCCAATGTTGACTTTCAGCTTTTATCCTTCTGGGAGTTGATTTGAAATCATTGAGAGCTGTGTGGTGACTAAAACAACATTGCAGTCAATCTAAATGTGTTAGGTTTTAGCTACAACCCTTAAAAGTTTGGTTTGAAGTCACCATATGGTTCCTCTGCCATCACACACAGCAATTACACTGGCATAAAAGCCAGTGTGATGAAATCATTAGTTTTAGGAATGGTGTGTCAAAACGAACATTTAAAAGTATTTTATTTCTTATTCAGACCTTATTCTATTTAATTATAATGCAGATGTGACTGCAGTTAAGAAGCTTGGTTCCCAATCATGTGACCTTGGGTTTAGTTTCAGTGTGTGGTACCTTGGATATTTTCTTATATAGTCCTCAGACTGACCAAAGCCTTGTGAGTGGATTTGGTAGAAGGAAACTGAAAGAGGCCTATTGCATATGTCTTTGTGTATACCCTTCCCTTGACATTCCATGATGGTTGTAATTAAGCATCATGGTTTAACATCCATTCTTCATGCTGGCATAGGCTGGGCAGTTTGACAGGAGCTGGCTAGCCGAAGGGCTACCTGGGCTCCATGTCTGTTTTGGCATGGTTTCTACAGCTGGATGCCCTTTCTAACACCAACCACTTAACAGAGCATACTGGGTGCTTTTTATGTGGCCCCAGCACCCATGAGTCCCGGGCTGTGAGGAAGTATTAACTTACTTGGAAACAAATGAGGGTGGTGACAGGAAGGGTATTTCATCTGAAAGTTTTTCCTCTGTTAATTCTGTTTATCTTGTACAGGCATGGAAAAGTAGACATTAAACAATGAGGGAGTCATTGGGAAAATACAGTAAGATGATGAACATCCTCCTATAATCTTGCAATCACATGTATCCTGTTCATTTGGTCAGCTGTCGTTCTTAATTGATTATCATAGGTTGGTTGTTTCTTGTGCAGTGAACTATGTTGGAGACACCACACAACTTCAGTAATGGCATATAAAGTATTAAGCTTTTAGACAATTTGATTGTTATCACTTCACACCTCAGCCCTAGTTAGTTTTCTCCTGTTTTATAAATTTTGCCACAAGAGTCTGCCTTTCCATGTGCAAGACTCATCATGATGATCATTGTCTAATGTCTACTTTTTATGCTTGCATAAAGCAGACAAAATCTGCTGAGGCAGATTTTTTTTTTATGATTGGATACTATTTCTGTTGCTATAGCCCTTTAAACACACAATATAATGACTGAATGTGTTTTCTTGCAAGATTGCAAACAAATATGTCAGTACTTGTATGATAGTGATGCCAAGAGGGAAGGAACGATACACACACATGACAGGATTTTTTACTGTTGGTCTACCAAATTCACTTGTAAAGTTTTGGTCAATCTAGGGTTATGGAAGTAAACAGTCACTCAAGGCACCACACTATATGAGTGAACCTGAAACCACAGGCTTGTGAAGCTGTATCTGCCACAAATAAGGGTATTGTTGATCAAATCAACCTTTAGTACATCTTTAGTGTTTTCAATGCTAGTGTAGGCTACTTGTGAGAGAGCAGTTTGAATGAAAAATATGTAGAATATTTGAGCCGGTTTTGGATTAAATCTACTAAAGATTTGAATTTAAAATGTCACCTACTAATGTAAGTGATGTTAGTAGTATTGTTGTCACTAATTAATATATTTCTCAGTTCTCTTGCCAATATCAATCAATTAATCATTTTTCTTGCAGCATTTTCATTAGCACTATTTTTTTAATGTTGAATGCTAGTGAGAGGTGTCAGACAATGTTTTAAATTCATTATTGTTTTTCATTATCAGACCACACCTTCCAGCAGTAATGGAAACACCCAAGTTGATGAAATGACATCCAAGGACTACTATTTTGACTCCTATGCTCATTTTGGTATTCACGAGGTAAGTATCAATGTCATTGTTGCTGTTATCATCATCAGCATTAAGTATTAAGGGGGTGTGGGGATTGATTGTATTGCCAACACTCCTTTCTTCAAAAGAGGAAAGAATTATTGTTATTAGCTGGCAAAATCATTAACACATCATTGTCCAGCATTTCATAATTTGAAATTATTATTATTATTACTGTTCCAGACAAAATGATTAGCAATATTTCCTATTTATGTTGTAAGCTCAAATTAGATTGAAGTCTACTTTGCTTTTTCATCCTTTTGAAATCAATAAAATAAGGTACCAGTGAAGTACTAGGGTTGATGTAGTCAGCTAGACCTCTCCCACTAAAATTATCGGCCTTAAGGCCAGTTTGAAGGAATCATTATTTCTTTGATGATGAGCTGGCAAAATCATTAGTTCATTCATTAGACAAGATGCTTAGCAGCATTTCTTCCAACTCTGTTTTGAGTTCAAATTCTGTTCAGGTCACCTGTGCCTATTATCCTTTTGCAGTCAATGAAATAAAGTTCCACTCAAGCACTGGTGTTGATGTAATCAACATTTCTTTCTCCCCTCAAAAACTGATGGCCTTGCCAAAATTAGAATCTACTATTTCTAAAACTGTGCCAAAATTTGAACTTACTATTAATTAGTTCTCAGTTAATTTCTTTATGATAGCCCATGTGTGCAGAGGTGTAGGTATTTGTCAAGAAACTGCTGGTGTAGTTCTTTTCACAGCTAGTTTTCAACCTGTCCATCCATGAAATAGGAATATCACCAGGCTTTGAGCTCAGCAAGGCTGGCAGATATGTACTTCAGTATAGAGACAAACTTTTGTTGCTGGTAAATTTAAACTAATTTAGATTGACAATAGTCCGGCACAATAATTTAAGTTCTTATTTACATTCATTACTTTGGCACAGGTGTGGCTATTTGGTTAAGTTTGCTTCCCAACCACATGGTTTTGAGTTCAGTCCTTGTTTCTGCTGGGCTGATTGATGAGAGCTGTTTTAACTAAATTGGTTGATAGCATCTGCTCTCACTAGGAGCAGACAGCCTTAGTAGAGAGGGCTGTAATAGTATTTTAACCGTTTAGCATTCAAATAATGCTTATTTATTCACATTGTTTTAATTTGATTATGCATTATCTCATAGTTTCGAGATTTCATTGACGTGAGCTTATTTTTAGAATGACATTCGAGAGGCTGGATCTGGCTGGTTTGAACATGAAGTAGATAAAATATTTCGGCCAGATATGACCGGTTTAAATGATAAAGGATTAAATAGTATAAATTTAAATAAAGAAGGCTAATATTTTTTGTATTTTACATCTTTTAACAGGAAATGCTCAAAGATGAAGTACGCACATTGACTTATCGTAACTCTATGTACCATAACAAACACCTCTTCAAAGGTAAAGTTGTGCTGGATGTTGGATGTGGTACTGGAATCCTAAGTATGTTTGCTGCTAAAGCTGGAGCCAGTAAAGTTATTGGAGTAAGTACATTTTTTGTGGCTTTTTTTCTTTTCCTGAAAAAAAAAAAAGTTAGAATTATTAATAATTCAACAATATCATTCTTTTTACGTCTACTTTTTTCATGTTGGCTTGGATTACATGTGACGTCTTCAGGCAATACTTTATAGCTGTGTGCCACTCTTTGGTGCTAAACCATTGTTTTCGTGTATGTTACTTTTTGTTGGTCTTTCATATTGAATTTCTGAGTTGTGGGTATAAGTGCCACTACTGCCCAAGAAGGTTTCAATACATGCACATGAATATACAAATGATAGGCTTTAACAGAGTTTCCAACCACCAACTTTTATTTGCCAGATATTGGTCAGCCCAAGGCTATAATGAATGACACTTGCTTTAGATGCCACGAAGTGGAATTGAATCTGAAACTAAGGGCTTTTGGAGTGAGTTTCTTAGCACACAGCCATACCTGTGCCTTGTATAACCTTTCTGTTATCAGATTGTGATGTTGTTTTTATTGGCAGAATTGTTAGAATGTTGGAGAAAATGCTTTGTAGGGTTTCCTTTTGCTTTTTACTCTTTTAGTGTGACTCCCAGTGAGACCAACTTTGCCTTTCATTCCTCTAGAATTGGTAAAATAAAGTACTGGTCACCTAAGGTCATTGTAATTGGCTAACCTCTCTCCTCTCAATTGTTGCCTTGTGCCTAAAGTAGACACTGTTATGGCCGGGTAGGAAAATCAGTAACAAATATTTTATGTCAAAATATGTCTGATTGTGTGTCTAAACCTATTATAATTTTGTTGTATAAATCCTCATCATAAGTAATTTATATAAGGAGCACTTGTCCATGCTAGCATCTATAATAATCCTGAAAATAATAATAAAGCAGTGTGAGCGGTTTTTCTATTTTCAAAACATGGTGAGAGTGGAGCTTTTATAAAACTACATTCTATGGAAAATGTGGTGGTGATAGGGTGCTTAAGTGATGGCTCCCTGTGTTATTAGGCTGTTGTTTAAGTCAGCCATTTAAATATATTTTGGTTTAATCAATTTATCAGCTGTTGTTAACCATGTTGTTTGTTTTGTAACAGATTGAATGTTCCAGTATCATTGAATATGGTCAGAAGATTGTGGAAAACAACCATCTTGATAATGGTGAGTAGCAAGGACAACGTTTAGTAAGATGTTGCATTTCATCTGTCGACTCCTCTTTTGACAAGCCAGTTTATCATTTGTCCCTCTGAGCTAGTGGTCCCACGGTATTTTCTGTGCTGCCATGGGTTTCTCTCTTTCTGTTGAATGTCCAGCCAGGGATTAGTGTGGGCATGGGTTGCGGTTGACAAAATTCAGTCCCCAACCATGTAGTTTTGGGTTCAGTTCTGCTACTCCGGGAAAGTGTCTTCTCTAGTTCCAGACCAACAAAAATCTTGTGGTTTTGTGAGTAGATTTGGCAGGCAGAAATTGTGTATTCTGTCATCATCATCATCATCGTTTAACGTCTATTTTCCATACTGGCATGGGTTGGATGGTTTGACTGGAGACTGGCAAGCCAGGAGGCCGCACACCAGGCTCCAATCTGATCTGGTAGTGTTTCTACAGCTGGATGCCATTCCTAATGCCAACCACTCAGTGTAGTGGGTGCTTTTTACGTTGCCATCAGCACAGGGGTGAGTCAGGCGGTACTGGCACCCCCCACGTTCAGATGGTGCTTTTTTGTGCTACTGGCACAGGAGCCAGTCGGGGTGGGAGAGGCTGGTATTGACCAAGTTCAGATGATGCTTTTTACATGCCACTGGCAATGACCCACGCACGCATTTATAGTATTTGTAAGTAATGGTTTTATGTCACTGAAAGGATATCTGGGCTTTTCAGCATGTTTAGCGATCTTAATAAGTAAAAGCTTTCTTAAACAGTACAGTTTATTTCCAATTTTTTGCATAAAGCCTGTCTGGGGAAATTAATACTTCACTTGGAAATAGGTTGATATTGGCATCTGGACTTTAGAAAAATTCTACCTCAGCAAACTTTTTTGTGACCTATGCAGCAAGCATTGGAAATCTGCCAGATGTAATGCTTATTTATTATTCACATTATAAAATAATGCCAGATTGAATCAATCATACATTATTTCATAACTTCAAGATTTTGATTATGTGATTGTTTAGAATGACATAGTTGGGCAAATGTGGGAGGCTGGTTTGGGCTATTTGAACATAAAACAGGTGGAATATTTTGACTGGATATGGCTGGTTTAAATGCTAAAGAATTAAACACATTTACTATTCCATCATGTGCTTGTTAACAGCCACCAGTATTAGCATACCAACCAAAGTTTCATAGGCTTCACTCAGCAGTTGTATTTAATTGATCAGATTCAATAAACATCACAATCTTATCTGAATGTGCTGTTCCTAACAATTTAACCATTCTGAATTTTGTAGTCATTAATTTATTTAACACACATTCTTGCTGTGCTAGCATAAATTTAAATGAGGAGTTATTTGAGGTAAGATTTTACAACTGGATGCTCTCCCTGTTGTACACACTTAATCTGTTTTTCAAATAAGAGGGGTTTTTTTTGCTTGTTTTCTTTTTATTCCAGAAGTTTTCGAAAATGTAGAAAAATTGGTTATAATGTTAATAAGATGCATTAATATAATCACTGATTCACTCAGCTTGTGATATTGAAAGCCACTGTCAACCAGTTCCTTGCAAAAATCTAATAAGCATGAACTCTTACTAAAAAATTTTTTTTATTTTGAGGGGCAAACTTAATCTAATGGCAAGTTATATATATATATATATATATACACACACACACACAACCCTAACCATGTTGGTGCTGTCAGTTTCAAAACAAGGTTGTGGGTTTTTTTTTATTATTATAATATATTTTCATAGAATACATTGTCTTGTGTTTTCAATTTCAGAAATAATCACAAATTTACAGATGATTACTATATTCACAGGAATTATGACGTGTGTGTACATACATATCTGTATGCACATATAATTACAATCTCCTAGAGGGAACTGAAGAAAGTTATAGAACTAGGAAAAAACTTTGCTTTGCATCTGTTGACCTTTAGTATTAAATTGCTACATGTAATGTTCATTTCAGTGGTGACCCTTGTCCGTGGAAAAGTTGAAGAGGTGGAGCTTCCTGATGGCATTGAAGGAGTCGATATCATTATTAGTGAATGGATGGGCTACTGTCTTTTTTACGAGTCTATGCTTAAAACAGTTCTTTATGCCAGAGACAAATGGCTGGTGAGTACTTAACCAATTTGTATGTAGTTTTAATTCTGCTCAATGTGTTTGTTTCTGTGATATTTTACAATCAAATCCACCCAGCACACATTTCCTCTGATACTCCTCATACTGGTTCCATCCCAATCCATGTACATTCATCCCTTCAAAGAACACCAGTTCTCGAATTACCCTTATCTCTCATGGTTTCATTTGCAGCTATTTAAAGATCTTCAAATTAAACATTTGCCTATGCAATCAGAAGCTCTGCAAAGGCCATAAAATTGCCTTGCTTCTTCTTGCTAAAGACATGCGTACTCAAGGTTTCTTTTGCTTTTAATTCATTACAAAACTGCTCTTCATATAGCCTGTGAACAGTGGTGGCATCATTTACCTGTCTTTTTGTTCATCAGCACAAATCATTGGCTAATTAATAGTTAGTAGGAACATTGTGATATTGTATTGTTGCCACTTCCTGCTGTCAAAGGTAAACATAAATTGGAGGGTCAGTTGTAGCTGTTTACTCCACTAGAGATAGCAGCCATTACTCTACTAAATAATTCCAGTCTAATGGAAAAGGTAGAGGACAAAATAGACAAAGTAGTCCAAGATGTATTAAAAAAGGTTGGTCACAGCAAGAACATTTTTGAAAATGTGTTATGCCCAGTTGATTGACCAGGAGCTAAGTAGTGAGCCAATGGAATGTCTGTACATAGTTGCTTGACTTGTTTGAAATAGCAGCTAAAATGTCTCAAACATTACCATCTGTTCTTAAGGGTTGGACAAGATAGGAATATCTTTGATCATATATCTGCTCAATCAGGGCTAACTTTGGGTTGAACAACAAAAATAATATTCTCATCGTGTTATTTCTCAATGTTCTTTTCTGTGGGTGATTGCAAATTTGGGTACTAAGTTTATCTCTTCAAACTTAGAACTGTTCTCAGATTGACTTTTAATTTGAGATGACATTAATAGAGGACATGCAGGCATGGCTATGTGGTTGAAAAGTTTGCCTCCTAATTATGTAGTTTCTGGTTCAATATCAGTGCACGGCATCTTTGACAAGTGTCTCTTACTATATCCTCAGGTTGACTAGAGCCTTGGGTGTGGATTTGATAAGTAGAAACTGAAGAAGCTTGCCATAAATGTATGCTTGTATGTTTCCCATTGCTGGTTTGTTAAAAACTGCTTCCTGTAGGTGTCATTGGCTTGCAGTTCACTATGGAAGGATATCTGGGCTTACTGATATATCTTCACATGTTACAAGTAAACCAAAATTCCAGATGAAATGAAAAGAGAATTTGAAAAAAATAAAAAGAAAATCGTTTATAAATGAAATTTATTCTACAATATTCCAAAAAATAATCAGATTTGTAACTTTTTCCCAAATGTGTGGGAAACCTCAAATTTTTTTTCTCTCTTTGAGTAAAAATTCATTTCATCAATTGCTTCAAAGGAAAAGTTTTTAAAAAAAATCTAATGGTTTTTGTTTTTCTTGGAAGGACTGTGGTTAGGTCTAAAAGCTTTCTAAATATAAGAAAAACACTTTTTAAATTCTTACTATTTTCATCATTATTGGAACTGTTATCAAAATCATTTTATAATCAAAATTTGTCAAACCTCTTGACAAATTTTGATTAATTTCGATTGTGTAACATTATATGTGTTTCTTTGTATTTATGTGTGTGTGTGAGTTTATTTCATTTTGTTGATGGTATCTATTACATTTCCTAGTTTTCTTCAAGGACAAATTCCAGTATTTCAGTATTTTACTTCCATGGTGCATTCAGTTCAGCTGATAGATAATCCAGTAATTTGCACAGTTCGTCATAATTACAATTTTGTTGTATACTTAACGAATATTAACTAATAACTCATTTTCTGTGCTGATGTGCAAACAAAATTTTGAAACAAGTTGGTTTTATGAAACCAGTTTAAATACAAGAGTTAGAATATAATTGGAGCACATAAGGGGTATATTTTGCTTAGTTATATAATAACAGAAGGGTTAAGTTCACAAATCCAGTAGGTAGGTGAAATTTCTGTTGACACCAGCTAATTATGCATTTATCTTTCACTACCTTTGAATAATATCCCTTCTATGATGGTAATTACCTTGATGAACTGAATTGACATAGTTTTTTTTCCCCCCCTCTCCATTTAGAAACCTGGAGGTTTGATCTTTCCTGACAGAGCAACACTTTACATCTGTGCTATTGAGGACAGACAGTACAAGGATGAGAAAATCAACTGTAAGTTTCATTTACTATTTTGGTGTTTTGAGTTTTTGTACAGAATTGAATGTTGTGTGTGTAAATATAACTCTTGTGTGAGTGTATTTTGAATGAAATATTCTGCGTATGTTTCAGTTAAGTTTGAAAATAACCAAGAATTTAGAAAGAGACAATTACAATAAAAGGCATATTTCAGTGTCTTTCCTCTCAATACTTTATTGTATCTCAGTGTGCTTGGATTGGGTTTTTACCCTTTTGTGACTTGTTTGATTCCCAAGAATCCCATCAAATTAAGAAACTTTTTTATTATTACCTTATTTCTATAAATGTACACTACCTTTGTTTAAATTAATTTTGAAAATAATGAATTTAGTAAAGTAACAGTTATTATTAAGCGTGTGTTTAGGTCATAAATTAATATGAAGTTTTTGATGAAAGGTTTTAATTCAGATCACTTAGTTTAAATGAAAAAAATTAAAATTTAAAAAACTTTTTCTTTTCTCCGATTTTTAGGGTGGGAAAATGTTTATGGGTTTGATATGAGTGTCATCAGACAAGTGGCAATTGCAGAACCTCTTGTGGATGTTGTGGATCCGAAACAGGTGGTCACAAATTCATGTTTAGTCAAGGTAAGTTACCCTCACTGTTTCATCAATAATTACGTGTTTGAGTTCAGAAAATGGTATTTTTAATACTAGATTAGAAGCTTTTATTTTGTGTTGTTTACCCCCAGGTTAGTCTTGACTGAGCATGCTCATGATTGAAGGCATTCAAGATGTGGGCTTCCATTTTATTTGGACTTACTGTATCTGGGGCTATGCTGTTGGGTCTTTTTTTTTATAGATATGATGTAATTTAACCCTTTATTATTCAGATTTCTGTGTCAAATGTAATATTTATTCACATCAATTTGAATTAGTCATGCATTACTTTGTAGCTTTGAGATTTCAATGATATTGTTTACTTTTAAAATGATATTGTTAGGTAAGTGTGGGAGTCCAGATGTGGCCAGTTTGAAGATAAAACAGGTAGATTATTATGGCCAGTTTAAATGCTAAAGTGTTAAAAGAAAATTTAACTGCTGAATGAATAACTCTATAGAGGTTTGCTTTATATTTGTGGCCTTAACTGCTAGGTGGGATAATGTGAAGGAATTGCATAAGTTTTAAATTAAAATCTTACACCAAAGCATAGTCACAATTTATGTTCCTAACATTAGCTTAATGAGTTATTCAAAATGATTGAAAGAAACACAAAGCATCTCAAAATAAATACGGTAGCAAAAGGGTTAGATTCTTGTCTAGTAATTTCTTTTTTACCATTATACATATATTTTACAGTGGTAATTATTAACCCTTTCGTTACTGTACTTTTTTTTAGATGCTCTGTGTTTCTTTCAGTTAATTTTAAATACAACAAAAAATTTTGTGAAATAACTTAGTTATCACTTAGTGTTAGGAACATAAATTGTGACTATGGTTTGGTGGAAGATTTTAACTTAGAACTTTTTTAAACAAGACGTTTGTACTGCAGAGCCAGAGGTGGTATCAAAAGGGTTAAAGCAATTTGTGAAAAAGTCATCATGCTTACAAATATTGAGGTGGTTTTCTTTTTCAATTCACATTCCTTAGCAACTACTATGGGGACCCAACCACATGAAGTGTTGTTTTCAAGTATAGATTGCTTTCACGTTATTATTTTGCATGTTGTTCTTCACTTGTTGATGTGACCAAATGTTTTAGGCCGCAAAGTCATGTTTTTCCTAACTAAAGAGCAGTGGCTGAGCAAACCAAACAGAAGTTTATCTGTTTCAGACCAACGAAACTGTCTCTCAGGTGTTTTCATGGAGGTTGAGGATTGTTCTGAGATAAATTGCGAGACATTTTGTGGTAGATCACATTGAGATGTGTGAAAAGGGTTAGGGTTAGAGGTTATTTTTCAAGACCAGAGCCTACAAAAAGCTTGGTTGACTGATAACATCAAGCATCTTTGTTTTTTTGGTTTTTTTCCATCAATTTTTGAGTCTGTAAAATTTAGTTTTCTATGTAATTTAATTTACTAAACATAAAAGGAAGATTTAAAAAATAAGTCAAGTCCTTATGTAACCGGATTTTGGAAAGTGGGAATCCCCAGTTTCTACCCTAATCCACTAGAGTAATACAAAGTAATAAAATTTTTTGTAACACTTGTACTTTTGTATGGAGTAGTCTTACATAGTCTTCATGTTTTTATAGCATTTTTTGAATTGTGAAACTTATCATCTTTAGTGTCTAGTTCATCCCCTGCTCCCACATATAGCTAAACTTGGCAAAAGCTGCCAGGCTGTGCTTAACAATACAGTGAGCAGTCATCATATCAGGATTGTTGTCATCTTTCAGGAGTTTCACTAGTCCTTTATGTTGTCCCATCATTGTTGGTGCATCATCTGCAGCACTGGACACAATGTGATTGACTGGAATATCATTGTCTGTCAGGTACTTCCTTACCACGTTATGGATATCTTGTGCAGTGGTGGTGCTTTTCAAAGACTTGCAAAAATAAGCATCTCTTCCCATGAATTTTGAGTTGTGCTGGAACCTTGCACAGGCCAGAAGAAGGGCTTCACTGTTATGAACACATTTCATTGAGGGCTAAAGAAAATTTGGCATTCTGGAGAATCTTGGTCAGTTGGGTCTTAGCAACACCTGCAATTTCATCGATGTAACAGCAATTTGTGTCATTGCTGAGAGAGGTAAGGTGACAAGTTCTGGGTTGGCTCTTTTGTTGTTTTTCTTTTTTTTTATTTATGTTTTGCATTGTCCTAAGATATATTTCAATACCTAACTTCAGCAACTCTTCACCATTATCCTAGTGCGATTGAGATTTCTTAATGATAAGAACAAATGAGTTTATAACCCGGCTGGGAGTTTGTGTTTAATGTTGCTGCTCTGTGACTTTAACATTTCAGTAAGAGACTTCTAGTCTTCAACCCCTCATCTTTTAGTTGTTTGTTCTGGGTGTATGCTTTTGAGATGTGCTGCCAATTTTCCTTTCCTTACAGAACACTGCAAGGTCCCAACATGACAAACAGAATAGTTCAGCTTTAACTGTAGCAACATTTATAAACTCAAATTTAAAGTATTCTATTAAATACTGGCACAACATTTTTTATTATATTTCTTTATTTTGATTATGCTTGAAAATAATGAATTTAGTAAAATAACTTTGCCATTATTTAGCTAGTGTTTGGAATAAATCATCATGAAATTTAAATCACGTTAAAACAAGATGTTTGTATTATAGGACCAGGGGTAGTCTCAGCCATGTTTGTATCAAGAGTTAAAGATGCTATTTCTCAGTTAAGAATTTTGTTTGAAGAATTGAGAAAATGCAACATTTTGTGAATGACCCCCATTCCCACCCCTTTTGATGTTGTCTTCATTTGTCTGCAGACTGTCCACAGCTATGAAACTTTGTTGTAATAGAGAACCTTGTCCTTCAGCATTATTATCCTGCCTTTTGGGCAGTCACTGCTAATTCCAAATCCTTACCAAAAGTGATGTAGTTGTTGGCAGCATGCAAATATCATCATACTAATTTTTATCAATATGAACACCATCAAACTTCAGAAATTGGATAGTCCCATTTGGAAAGAAGTCTGCTGTAGTTCTTGGTGCACTGCTAATTAGTAATTGCCTTCATAGTTGTATATATTGGTATTTCACTTGGTGTGTGTGTGTGTAGGCTACTATGAAAGGCTATTACATGTTGAAATTGTATGGGAGAAAGAGAGTCTTCCCAGTACAAGGACTGGTCATACCATTCTGGTACACAGAAGCAGTTACAGATATGTATGCAGAAAAGCCACTGATCCATCAGGAAGTACTACTAATATGCTTTAAATAATGTCAGAACAGGGTGATCAAGTCACCTATATAGTCAACTAGGTTGTATAGGAATGTATCATAACTAATGACTGGTGTAACATTATCATAGCCAACTGTTACAATGATATCAAGTTGCTAGACAAGGTCATGAAAGTGTTGTAGCTCAATTGGTTAGGGAGATAGATTAGATGCAATTTGGTTTTGTGCCAGGAAGAAGTACTGCTCATGCCATCTTCCTGGTGAGATAGCTGCAATAGTTCTTAGTTAAGAGTAAGCTACTGTACTTAGCAGTTGTGAACCTAGGGAAAAACCTTTGACATAGCCCCTTGCTCTGTGACCTGGTAGGTATGGAGGAAGCTTGGAGTAGAATTATTTCTTGTGAGAGTCACACTAGCCATGTACAAGGGTGTTGTCAGCAAGATAAAAGTTAGGAACAAATGCAACAACAGATTCAGTGTGCAAACAAGTTCCATGGTCAAGTTCTCATTCTCTTTTTATTTTTATCATAGTTCTCCAGTTTTAAATCTGTTCTAGATTTAAGAATGACCTCATAGCTAAATCATTAGTAGAATTTGAGTTAGCAAAGACTGGATTATTTGTAAGTAGGAAAAGAGCAGAACTCTGCTCCTATCAGGAAAATGGACTTACTTGGTATGTAGAAAAGGAGTTGGTGGAAATTCTGTCATGTACCTGGCACTAGATATGGATGTACAAGAGTAGAATAATGAGCTGGTTACTAGAGCAACCAAATTTTGTATGGCTGATGTATAATAGTAATAAACACTAAGTATACATACGAAATAGAGGCTTTCAATTGCCCGAGAGTATTCTTTGAGATAATAGTTTCTGTTACTAGCAGTAATTGAAGATTTCTGAAAGCATAGTGGCCAGAGTAAGAACAGGCCGGAGAAAGTTCAGGGAGCTACCAGTGAAAAGTAGACTACATGATGTTTGTGTAAGAACTACCATGCTGTGTGGCAGTGAGAGAACTTGTGAAAGCTAGAAAGGACCGGCAGTAGCATGACTGTTGGATGTGCAATGTTATTGTGCATAATTGATGCAACTTAAAGGGTGTTGAGACAAAACTAGGTGTAGTGGAAACATGGGTGCAAGGGAGAAAGCTGTCTTGATTTAACCACGTGATGCATATGGACAAGAAAAGCTGTATAAAGAACTGGTAATTGCTTAGAATAGATGAAACTTGTGAAAGAGAGTGGTGATGGTTGATCTCAGGATGTTCAGCCTCATAAAGGTGAGAAAGAACTGGGATGATTGGTATGATATGCAATGTTCAAGAAGACTTGCCCAGCGATGCTAACATGGCATGATAGAAATTTTGAAAGCATGATATGCCTGCTCAATATTTGGACAGTTGGGTCTGTCACCAAGTATACCAGTCAAGTCTGCAACTGCTGCTGCCTTCTTTTTTTACCTTTCTCTTTCTAACCCATCCACACCACTCTTCTGAGCCAATTTCTATTGGCATCTTCATTCTTGTTATTATTTCTCGCCCACTCATATTTACCGTTTTTGTTATCCTCTACTCTCAACCCTTGTTTTATTCATCTCTTACTCTCCTCCACATTCTTGCAGCCTTTAACCCTTTTCTTCATCTTCTTATCACTCATCCCTCCATTGCTCTGCTGATTACTGTTTTGTTTGCTGCTGTTGTTAATGAAAGTAGAACCTGTTGCTACATTTCATATCACTATTTCTATACTGCTAGCCACCACTCACATAGCCTCTCAGCTACTCCCAATTGACATCTATCCATTATTCTTATCACCTCTCCAGCCACACCTCTGTTTACAACTCTCTCTCTCCCTCTCCCCCCACACTGTTACAACCTTACCCACTGCTGCTGAGCCTCCTGACTCCCCTATTGCTTCCATTGTATTTTGACCTCTCAACATTTTGCATTAAGTGATGGCTCTTTCTTGTTCTCCCACTCTGTCAAAGTGTAAAGTTACAATGTAACCTCACAATTTCAGATGCCACGGACCCCCCCCCTCCCCCAGGACATTCTGTAATGTTGTTGGCATCAAGAAGGGCATACAGCTATTGAGACTGTGCCGAAGCTGCTATTCTGGAGTAATATGTGGCTCTTCAACATATTATATCTTTAGAAGCTGCGCAATCCATGCCAGTATGGGAAGCAGATATGAAAATAATGATGATTTGGAAATTTGTTTATTTTTATGTTTGTTAAATAGTATTTATAGTTTTAGTGAAAGCACATGTTTGGATATTTTGTTCATGACCGTAAGATTGTGAGTTCAATTCTCAGCAGCATGTTGTGTCTTTGAGCAAGACTCTTTATTTTACGTTACTTCAGTGCACTCAAGTGGCAAAACTGAGTTGTGCTTGAAAATCAAAGGGCCAATCTTGTCACCTTCTGTGTCATGCTGAATTTCCCCAAGAATTACATTAATGGTATATGTGTATGTGGAGTGCTCAGCCACTTGTTAATTTCATGAGCGAGTTGTTCCATTAACTGAAACATGTTATTGTAACTGACAGTGCCAGTTATTTATAGTTTTAGCCAGGATAGGCACTTTCTAATGTACTTCCTCAGACAGCAAGCCCCTGTTATGCATGTATGAAGGGGTGCTGAAGAGTTCCCAACTTTAGGTAAAAGAACATACTGGAGAATCTGTTAATTATGATTCTATTCAACATAGTCCCCCCTCACTTATTGCAGCGGTCCTTCAGTTTTTCTAAACCTTGTAAAAGAACTTGAATAGTTGTGACACCCCTAAAGCCAGGAACTTTTCAGCACCCCCTCAAATACATATCAATTGTGTGCAGGTTATGTTACTGTTTCAGCTGAAAATTGATACCAGAACAAAATTTCATCTACTGAGTTCTTAGCCTTTGGTTCCATTATTTTCAATTGTTAATTTACTACCTATATGTAATTACCCAACTGTTATCTTTGTCATCTCTTCTTTGCAGTTATAATGCATGTAGAATTAAAATTATTCAAAGTGTCCTTCACTTTTTTAATGACAGTATCATGATATTAGACTTGTGGTTGCTAGTTCTAACAGATTGAACAACAACATAGAGGATTCCTCTATGGCTTATTAATTTATCAACATTTTACCATTATATTTTGTTTTCTAATCTCATTACAGGAAGTTGACATTTACACTGTGAAGGAAGAGGATCTTACCTATACAGCTCCGTTTCACTTACAATGCCGGAGAAATGACTATATTCATGCCCTTGTATGTTTCTTTAACATTGAATTCACCAAGTGTCATAAACGTACTGGATTTTCTACAGGTAAGATGTCAGATCACATTGGTTAGGTGCAGTTAATTTATTCTAATTATAACACCCAAAATACCGAAAGAATTCTAGTTGAAGTTTTTTCAGTCATTGTTTAGTTTTATGTCCAACTTGAAGTGTTTTTTTTTTCACCCCCCATTATTATTTAATGATATTTTGAGGAGTATTCCTCCTTTCTCTCTCTCCAACTTAAGAAGCCGAGTATCTCCTCTACTGTAAAACAAATGTTCCTGTCCCTCTAAAATACTTTCACCTCTCTCAATACTGCACTCCCATTCAGTTGGGAGCTCTTGCCTTACAAGTTAGTTGGTGCCCCCACTTTTGCTGGTATGCTCGAAAATGATTGGTGTTAGGAAAGGCATCTGGTTGAAGACGACCATGCTAGTGCAGACATTCCTTTGGCTTGTTGGGTTGTCATCAAACTGTCCAGTCCTTGTAAGCATGCAAGACAGACAGTAAATGATGACAATAATTGTTCCCTTTTAACTATTAACCATTTCACTGTTTTCCATTCAAATAACATTGAAATAAGCAGAAATAGGCCAGGATGACATTAATATTGACAGTTATAGGATATGAACCAATAACTTTAACTCCTGGATCAGTACATTGACACACCATCTCAGTTATAGGGGATTAATTCATAATAGTACTAGCTTGTGTTTTTTTTTTTAGTACAAAATCATTTATTTAATGTTTTTCTATGCTAGCATGCCTGAGCTGGGAAGTAATTAAGGGTGGATTTTAACAACTCAGTGCTCTTCCCGTCATCAACCATTACCTGTTTTTTTTTCAAGTAGGGTTTTTTTTTGTCTTGAGAAATTTGAAAGAGCTGAGTTGGCAGGCATGAGAAAATGTCGACGAATGTCACTAGTTGCATCTCATTTGTGGCTGTAACTCATCATTAGTGGTGAAAATTCACACAAACACAACAGGCTTCTTTCGGCTTACATCTACCAGATTCCCTCTTAAGGTATTGGTCAACCCAAGGTAATAAGAGAAGATACTCACTCACAGTAGAGTGCAGTAGGGCCAAATCCCAGTGTATTTGAGGGTTGAACTTCATAGTGAGAAATACTTCAGCATTGGTTTTCGTTTTATAATTAAATTAATCTCTTTCTCTCTTTATTTGCAGCTCCAGAATCTAGGTATACACATTGGAAGCAGACCGTTTTCTACCTGGATGATTATTTAACCGTGAAAAAGGCTGAGGAAATATTTGGCACATTCACAATGCAACCAAATAAGAAGAACAGTGTAAGTAAAAAAAGAATTTTTGTTGTCATCTGAAGTATTGCATAAAGTAGCAATAGTGAATCACTAATTTCATACAAATTGATTTACCCCATAACATACAACTAAGTATTCTTTCACTTGTTAGTTCAACCAAACACATATATATATAGGATGTCTATGGATATCTTAAATGTAGTGTATTTAATATTGACATTGATTTTTGTACATGGTTGTAATTCTGTTTTGAAGTGGTAGGAACTGTGATAATTGGGGAAAATTTGTCTTGTTATTGTAATTTTTCTATCTGCCTTTCCATATATCAGGAACTACATTCTATATTTTGGAGCTGATAGGATGTGATTTGTGGGGGCTGTAGCTTTTACCATATTTATTTTGAGATGCTATGTGTTTATTTCAATTAATTTTAAATACAACAATATTTGGTAAAATAACTTAGTTGTCATTAAGCTAGTGTCTTGTGACTAAGGATTGGTGGAAGATTTTAATTCAAAACTTATGAAAACAAGACATTTGTACTACAGAGCCAGAGGCAGTTTCAGGCAGGTTGATATTAAAAGGGTTAAACAGTTGACTTACTGCTTAGAGGCTGCTTTATTGCACCATTAAGTATGATCAAGCAAACTTATGATTAATGGCTTTCAAACTGTGACTGTCATGTTGTTTTGTACATCAGAGACTACATTGTCCGTTGTGCATTGTTTTAAGACTAGAAATGTAAATTGACTGTTGTTTCTAGCAATTCAGGCAAGTGCTGAGTCCGTGTTATTGGTTACAGTGATTATCAGTATTTAACTTCTGTATTTCAACCTGGCCCAATTTGTTTCACAAAATCGCACAAATCAGAGAACGGCATTGAGTTTAAGTGTTTACACTGGTGTGGCTTCCTAATGTCAGACAGTTTACAGTGTGTATTTGATACTTTGTCTGTGGCACCAATATTAGTGAGTTCACCAAGTACTCACAAGACATAACCCCTCAACTGAGTGTGTGTGTGTGTGTGTGTAGTATTAACCCTTGCAATGCCAGCCTGTCTTAGATTCTCCTCGTTCTATGATACAAATTTATTGCTTTAAAGTGATTTAAATTATAACCTTCCATCAAAACTGTATATTAAGATTTTACAGACACCAACTTAATAATGAGAAAGTTATTTTATTAAATTTTAAAAATTATTTGAACAGAAAATATTTTATGTCCACAGAAATGTGGTAACAAAAGGGTTAAGGGTTTGTGTCAGTTTTCATAGGCTAAAGTATGGGATAGGAACAAGTGTTATGCTGCAGAGGACATACATGGCTACCCCAGCAGAAAAGAGAAAAGATTGTGGGAGATTGGTGTTAGGCATACATACCTTTAAGGTACAAATAAGGTGGAGAATTGAGACTGACTGGGCAGGTAGGTTTGTGAGTGTAAGAACAGTATCCACTTCGAATGTTGGGGAGGCTACACTGTCGAAAATTTTACTGTATCTTTACTCATAATTTTGGGAGAAATGGCTTTATTGTGTCTCATCTCAGGGATGAGATTTCAATGATGTGGTTGTTTTTAATTGTAAAATGATGTAGGGTAGGTGTGAGAAGCCAAAATATTTGGATCAGGTTTTTTTGTTTTTCTTCTGTGATTGATATATATATATATTTCCTTTTTGTTTTTCTTTCACAGCGGGACCTGGATTTCACTGTTGATATTGACTTCAAGGGTGAACTTTCAGAGATGTCGGAGTGTCTGCATTACAAGATGAGGTAGATGAACAGCTAAGAGAAAGTGACTGACAAACATAAGACACTGATGATGTCATTGATGCCAGCAATCCACTCCCACCCCTCCTTTCTTCTCTCTGTCTCTCACACACCCTCCAATTTCTATCTTTGTGTTGTTCTTCCCAAGGAGGCATGTGTGAGAAATTCCCACATTTAAACAACTTACATTATACATTTGGTGGGATCAACCCAAACACGATGAATTCAATACACTTAATAATAATAATAATAATAATATTAATAACAATAACAATAATAACTGTAAACTGATGATGGGGTAGGTGGAATTTAGCGCCAGCTTCCTATTTCTTTCTGGTGCAAAGATTTTTTCTTTTTTGGATCAATCTGAGGTGGGTCACAAGTTGCACTGATGGTGGCAGCAAGAAAGCAGAAAAATTGCATCCCAGGCTTTTTATTTTTTATTATTATTGATATTAATCTCTTAATTTAAAAAAAAAATTCTTTGGCTATTTTCTATTCTCTTCAAAGGAGGGAAAAAAAAATGAATTAAAAAAAAAGTGAAGCCACCATTGCTTTCAGCTTTTTCCACATGTGTTGCCACCAGAGAGAACTATGTTGTCCTTGGCAACATTTTTTTTTTTTTTTGGTAAATTCTCTTCAATAATTATAATGACTCTAAAACATTTGTGTGTGTGTATGTATATATATGTATATATGTATATATATATATGTATGTATATATATGTATGTATGTATATATGTATGTATATATATGTATGTATGTATATATATATATATATATGTATATATATATAATATGTGTGTGTGTATGGTTTTATATATATATATATATGTGTATGTATATATATATAATGTGTGTGTGTCTTTATGTGAATAATTCATTCATGATCCTTTTCCTTTCTGCTTCATACTTTGAGAAATCCACACACACCATGAAAGAAGAGTAAAAGGTTTCTCAAGCTCTTTCCTCCCTCTCATCTGAAATAAAAAAGTTCAATATTCAACATTTAGGCAAGGACTAATTGTCAGCAGGACATTTCCTTATTTTTTTAAAAATATTTTTCTTAACTTTTTTCTTTCTAAAGTTTTGCTGCTGCTATGGTTGTTTTATACATTAAGGCAAAAAAAAAAAAAATGTTGTCTTGCTGGGAATTATAATAATAATAATGATGGTGATCATATCTGGTTTACTTGTTTCTGCTTTTCAACCTTCAGCTACATTTTTTGTGGTTATGAGTAAAAAGAGAAAACAGTGCTGAGCTGCTCCTGAGAATTACAAATCTGCAGGTTCTATCTTCCAACTAATATATATGATCTGAATCTACACAACTACAGCATAGATAATAAGGTACATTGTTGTTCACAGCAAGTAATCTGTGAATGACACTATTAAGCAGTTCTTATTCGAACGTGGCCGATGCCAGCGCCGCCTTGACTGGCTTCTGTGCTGGTGGCACGTAAAAAACACCAATCCAATTGTGGCCGTTGCCAGCCTCACGTAAAAAGCACCCACTATACTCACGGAGTGTTTGGCGTTGGGAAGGGCATCCAGCTGTAGAAACACTGCCAGATCAGACTGGTGCAGCCTTCTGGCTTCCCAGATCCCCGGTTGAACTGTCCAACCCATGTTAGCATGGAGAACGGACGTTAAACGACAATGATATATATATATATATATATATATCCACTTTGCCATGTTTGTATGTGTCACCTTTTTGAACAGCCAGATGCCTTTTCTGTCATCATCTCACACTTGTTTCCAAACAAAATATTCTACCCATGGCCAGATATATTTTTGTAGAATATTTGAAATGAATGGTACTGCTTGTATGACACTGACACTCATTTACAACTACCACACAATGTCATACAAGGAGAGGTAAGCATGTATATAGACTTCTTTCAGTTTCCACCAACCAAATCCACTCGAGGCTTTGGTTAGCGCGGTATTTAGTACTAGAAACTTTATCAAGTTGCCACTGTATGGTTGGTAAGCAAACTTCGTACCACACAGCTACACCTGTTCCCTTGGAGTTGTCTAATGCATGTCTTGATCTGAGATCATGTGTTGAAACTTTTTTTTTGACTATAGTGAGGAAGAGTCATTGTAGCCATTTTGATAACACAAAATTCTTCAAATGGATTTCATGAAGTATCAACATTTTCATTGCATAACTGTAACCTGATTACTACTACAGTTCTATTGCATTTGTGTCTGGAATGATGAGATGTATCAAGGGTTTTAATGAGAGTTCTTAAATGGCTTGGATGGCTTTTTGGCAAGGTAGTTTCTAATATATATATATGAATTAGCTAATATTCATATAAATTTTCTCAAATGCGTCCTGTGGTCATTTTGGTAGTTTGTTGTTAACTGAATTTTGCTAATCATATCTTTATTATATATATATATAATACAAAAATGGGACAAGAACGCAAAGCATCCAGACAGGTGATACAAAAGAGGGACAACAAAACATCCAGAGAGACGATACAAAGAAAACAAGGACGTGTCATTCAGAGTTTTCTATCCTCGGTCGAGTTCCATATTATCTTTGTAATTTCGACTGGTTATACTCAAGATTGCTCCAATCTGGCCGGCCACAGGGGAAAACTAAGCTGAGAGCATTAGATTTCTTGGAAGAAAGCATTGAATATATACGAAAACAAGGACGGTAAAAAACAAATGTTACACAAATACAAACACAATTAACAGGTGTCTTTCAACTAAGGACAAATTTAGCTGGCATGTGTGGAAGTAAAGCCTTACGGCAGGGTCATTAGGTTTAATAGGCACAGGGAGGAATATAGATGTTGCATGGATGGTAGTCGAACCAAGAAAGTTCAGGCCTGGCCAAACACTGGTCACGTGGAGAGAGAAGATATATATATGTATCTACCTGTGTGTGTATATATATATATATATACACATAAACATGCATAAATTATATAAATACAATTAAGTGTACTGAGAAGCAGCACCTACGTGCTAGAAATAGACGTCAAGAGAATGTAAAACACCACTTCAAATTACACTCTATCAACACAAAGCTGAAAGTAGGCAAATGAATAAACTGGATTTAGGAAGATCCATCTTATTCATTTGCCAGCTTTCAGCCTGAAGTGGTTTTTTTAGAGTCTTGGCATCTATTTCTAGTGTGTAGGTGCTGTTTCTCAGTACCCTTAATTGTAATTATATCTGTATAATTATGTTTGCCTATATGGTATTTTACATGCTCTGAGAAGATCATTAATTGATTTTATCCTTAATTATGTTTAACTATTTACCAGGGCATAATATCTAACCGTTTATATTATTTTTTTCCATTCATAACGATATCCTCCTATCTTGGAGAAAAAAATCTTTACTTTATGTAATGCTTTTGTGTAAGCAAAATAATTCATTTGAAAATCTGAGTACCTGTCTCATTTTTATATTCGATCACCTGTTTCTCCCGGGCAATTAGTATGTTTGCACTCCACATTCTTGTATTGGTAGTTAAACCTGCCCAAGTTGACTTTCGACATTGCCATTCACTCTTCCAGGATTAGATCATAGCCACAATTAAATGATCCAAACCAAAAGTAAATGAATTTTCTATATTTGATAGACTTCATGTTTCTTATCTTCACCACACAATGACATTTTGAACACAGCACGTGTGTGCCTCTCACTGCGCACCAATCTGGTAAAGTGTCTTATACTGTTTGCAGCTTGAAATTGAGCAAAGCCTTGAGTGGATTTTGTAGATGAATTCTCAAAAGAAGTCTGTATTGTGTATGTGTGTAATTTTCCATGCTGGCACAGGTTGCGCAGTTTGATGGGATCTAACAGGTCTGAAGACTGCATTGTGTTCTAATCTTTACTTGGCGTGTGTATGTGTGTTGTAGCAGATATGATTAACAGAGGCAATGCTATTTCTAGTATTCCCTGAAGATATGTCTGGCCATTAAAAAGTGTTACATAGGTTGGAAGCAGTTATGAGTTGGTGATATGAAAGGCTTCTGACTATAGAAAATCTCCCTCCATGAATTCTGTCTGACCAATGAAAAGGTGGATGCTAAATGAGAGTATAATATATAAACATGGCCTAATGATTCTAAGAAATTTGCTTCATGAGCACATCCTCCTGGGTTTGATTAAATTGCATGGCATCTTAGGCAAATGTCATTTTCTATTGCCTCAGGTGAACCCATAGTGAATGAAATTGTGTAGACTCCATATAGAAGTCTGGCAGATGGCTTATACTTGTAATTTAAAAGATAGCAACCATGTTATACCGTTCCTACTTGAAAATTCCATTCAGGATATGTTTGGAATACACAGCCACTTAAACTTTTAATTGGATGGGGAAAACTGAATCCTCTTCATCAAAATTGATAAAGGTTCATATATGCATACACACCACTACTTTTACATATATATTGTGCAGATTTGTAATATATGTGTGTATATGCACATATATTCAACCCTTTAACATTTAAACAGGCCATATCTGGCCGAAATATTCTTCCTGTTTGATGTTTAAACTAGCCAGATCCAATGTCTGACATCTGTCCAATATCTTTCTAACAATATGCAATCACATCATCATAATCTCAAGGCTACAAAATGATGCATGATTAATTAAAAACTGTGATTATATTTGAAGGCACGTGGCTTAGTGGTTAGTGCATTTGGCTCACGATTGTAAGGTCATGAGCTCAATTCCCGTGTTGTGTCCTTGAGCCAGACACTTCCTCCAGTCCACTTAGCTGGCAAAAATGAGTTGTACCTGTATTTCAAAGGGCTGGCCTTGTCACGCTGAATCTCCCTGAGAACTACGTTACGGGTGCGTGTGTCTGTGGATTGCTCAGTCACTTGCACGTTAATTTCATGAGCAAGCTGTTCCATTGATCGTATCAGCTGGGACCCTCCTTGATAAGTAATTTGAATACTAAAGGGTTAAATTTTCTGAAAATTCAGTTTTCTCAACTTACAGAAGTTGAATGTTAATGGTGTTAGTGGATGGTAGGGAAAATCGTTGCACTCAGGTAAGGAGCAATATGCTGCTGAATTGTAATTACTGCTATGGACAAGGTTGGTGCTAGATTTTTTTTTCTTTTAAGTTGCTGCAGCTGTGGATGTATTCATGATAATAGATGTAAAGCTGGTTGTTTTGAAGTCAAACTGCTTTAAATTTCTTTGCGCTTCCTCATTTATCTCAGTTTATTTATCCAAATTCTGTGTCAGAAATTTTGCTCATGGCAGGGTACAGGCCGTTGGCTTTCCTTTCATAGTCTTATTTCTCCCCCCCCCCCTTGTATTCCATTGAGTTTTTCTTAAAAGCTTCCAGTGATTGTCAAAAAACCCGGGTTTTTTCCCCCTAAATGAATAAATCTTGGCTAAGCTTTTCCAAATTGCCACTGCAATGTCCACTGACCACTTGAAATCTCATTAAATTATATTTTAAAGCTTTGTATATTTTTTTAGAGAAGCTGGGAAGAAACTATTTCCTTCTCCACTACCACCACATCGTCATCAAGCCTTGGTTTACTAACTTGCAGTGTTTATATATATATATATATATATATATATATATAAAGACTACAGAAACATTCAACTAAAATTCTTATATACCTCACAATAAACATAAATCTCATTCTCATTTTCATATGCATGTTCTTTTTTTTTGCTCTCATTTTTTCTCTATCTCAAGGAAAATTATAATTAGGACATCAACCATGTAATTTTTAGCTGAGTAAGGGAGAAATATCGGTCTTTATTAGCTTTAGTCTAGCAGAATCGTTAGCACTCCAAGCAAAATGCCTAGCAGTATTTTGTCTGTTATGTGCTGAGTTCAAATTCTGCTGGGGCCAACTTAGCTTTTCATCCTTTTGGGGTTGATAAAATAAATACCTATTTCTTTAATACCCACAAGGGGCTAAACATAGAGGGGACGAACAAGGAGAGACAACCGGATTATGTCGACCCCAGTGCGTAACTGGTACTTATTTAATCGACCCCGAAAGGATGAAGGCAAAGTCAGGCGAAATACTGCTAAGCATTTCGCCCGGCATGCTAACGTTTCTGCCAGCTCGCCGCCTTACATGATATTATTTAGCTTTTACTTCTCTGTGATGGTTATTCTGTGGACACTTGAAACTGCCCGTCAAGGCAAAATTTGAAGAGGTGAATGTCCTTGATTTAAGTTTAAGTACGCTTGACTTAAACTGAAGTCAATAACATCAACCATTATATACAGGGTTGTAGACTTCATTACAAATTAACGCAAGATACTGATGAGTTATCCGATCTTTACCAGCCTGAAAATAGGTGTAAAATGGCAATGATACATGATACTTGGTCCCTCTCAATCCTTACACTATCCTGAGATTCTTTTTTACTAACCCATCTCACTACTTTTTCCATGGCCCTTCTGTGATCTTTTAGCTCACTTTTGCTGTTTACAGTAGTGCTTGGAAGGAAGGTGTGTAGTGTGTGATCATTACATTGACTATGACAGAGAAAGTTGTCATGGTTAATACCTGCTCAGAGGCCTATGCAAAGTTGAAGAAAGTGTACAAGATGGCTGAAAAAATGTCGATATTAAGGAATGTTTTCGGAGACCTGCAACCAGTAGAACTGATAAAAACAGCTGTGTGGGGTAATCGCTGAATCAAAATAGATTAGTTAGGGTTCAGTTCAGTCCGTTATCACTGAAGATTTGGGTATGATGTGTCTGCGCCAAAACTGCTTTCAGCTGACCAAAAAACACTTAGGTTTCAGATGCACAAGATATTGTGTTGAGAATGATGAAAACTTTGAGTAGGCCTCTGAGAAGGTATTGCCAAGCTTTTGGCAAAGCTTAATGTAGATTCTCTGCTCAACTTTGTTATGGCCAGTGATAATCACATGTTACTCACCTTCCTTCCAAGAACTGCTGTAAACAGAGGAAGTGAGCTAGAATGTTAAGACATAGTGCACATGCATAGCAGTATTCAAGGTTGATCTGTGCCCTCACTTCATTACTATAGCAAACAGTCAGGATACTTATTGATCAAACCACATATTAAAATGGTATTTATTCCTAAATTGGAAGCATGTGATTTGTTTAGAATTTCTTATAGGTTTCATTCATGCAATTGCAGTTAAGAGGCACTGCCAACTTTCAAGATAGAGATCTAAGTCCATCCAGGAGCAGTTACATTTAATAATTAAAAAAAAAGAAAAACTTATTTTCCTTAGTTTCAATATCATCTTTAAATAGTTACTTTATGCAGCAATACAAGTTCCAGTTTTTGGAACTTGGTTATTCTCTGTAAACTAGTTGAGGACCTTCTCTGATTAGCTATGGATCTTGTCAATACTGTTTGAGCTACAGTTTTATCTTGGGGAAGGGACGGAAGGCCATGTGCTAAACCTGGTGAATAGGACAGGTGCAGGAACAATACCATGTTTTACATGAGAAACTCACAAGTGAAGAGAGGGCAGTGATGGTGCATTGTCATAACGAAGAATCCAACCTGGTAGCTTTCACTGAATGTCCTCCCTCAAATACTTCAAAACATTGCAGTAATTGATGTAAGGGGAGGGGATAACTCAGTACAAAATACCAATTTCCAGGTGTGACACCTGTAGCAGGTCTTCCAAGGACATCTGCTTTTGAAGCACCCACAACACTCGAAACATTGCATACAACACATTACCTTGTCACTGTAAGCATGCTCAATGTCTTTGTATCCCAAGTTTAACCCTTTGAGCCCTGATCTCCTGAACTGTATTTGGCCACTGATAGAGCGATGCTATGGTATAGAGTAAAATAGCCAGCCACCGATGTTACAGGCTCAAAGAATTAATGCAGAATTTTACATTAGCTCTTTGATCCAACTTCTTGTTTGTGATGAAATTGTAGACTGCAACAAACACTTGATCACAAATTTCACAACTTGCAAAGTAAATGCAGTATTGTCACTTGGCAGACTGCCTCATGAAGTTCCCTGCACATGCAATTGTGTGCTGCCATCTGTTGTGCTCACAACATCATAAGCGGAAAGTGTAACCTCTCGAAAGAGCTGTTCTTCACTCCTGCTCCAGAGCGTCGGCTGCGGGGTCATTCCGAAAAGCCCTACCTGTGACGATTTCATCTCAATCGAAGAAGAGGAGCTTTCTCCGTCCGGGTTGCGGATCCGTGGAACAAGCTGCCAGACGAGATGGTGAAGATGTCGACGACCGCTTTGTTCAAAGTCTCCCTTGACCTCAAATGGCCTGAACTCTTTACATGAACACCACCCTGTACTTAACTCCATGTCCTTGCTTTTGAGCCAAAAAAAATTAACTAACTAACTAAGGACTATTGTAGGATCTTTTTGATACCACCAGTAAATTTATCAGATAAAGAAATGCCATGCAATTAACCTAACATTACCAATAACAAAAGAACTGCTTAAAACACTTGTTGCAATTGTTGGGTATCACCTGTGGTGAATGTGAATGGGGGTAGTAATCCTGGATGTTAAGCAACCTATAAGTATGCCATGGTTCTTATGAAAGCACATCCTTAATTAGGACCACTTCTTTCAAGCCATTATTGATATTCTACAAAGCTGAAGTGATGCCTGCTCTCACATTTGAAGCTGATGCCACTGCCACTATTGCCCCCTAGACTTTAGTCAGTAAAGAGTGTGTTGCTCACAAACCAGTTCTAGCTCTTGGTCCATAGGCATGCTGGCACCTGCTGTTCAGAACAGGCTAAGCTCAAGCTAATCTCTTATGATTAGGCCCTGCCTAATTACTATTGCCAGTTCTTCCCTGTCATGGCTACCTCTCTGCCCTTATCTTTCTAACAAGTATAGACTGATGAAGGTTCAAGTGGAACATTAATGACATGAATTTTACTGACCTTGGAGGGCTTGCAAATGTTATAGACTGCCCCTTCCCTAAGACAAAGTAGTTGGTGAAATTACTACTCCAGCACTAATTGTTATGTAAAAAAAAAAGTGGTTGGTATTAGGAAGAGCATCCAGCCATAGAAATGCCAAATCAGACAGGAGTCTGGTGCAGCTCACCAGCTTTGGTCAAACATCCAACTCATGCCAGCATGGACGACAGATGTTTAATGACAACTTCTAAGCTTCAATCAATTTTGAAAAATATCTAATAGTGCTAGCATGGCTGTGTGGCAAAAAGTTTGCTTCCCAACCATGCAGTCTTAGGTTCAGTCCACAGTACTGCACCTTAGGCAAGTATCTTCCACTATAGTCCTGGATTGACCTAAGTTCTCTAAGTATATTTAGTATGTGGAAACTAAAAGCTTGTTTGTGTCTCCTACATAATTGCTTCACAGCTGATGTTGGTTTATGTTCAAGTAACTTACTAGTTCACCAAACAGAGAATGATAGAATAAGTACCAGGCTCAAAAATGAGTATTGGATGTCAATTTGTTCAGCTAAACCTGTCATGGCAGTACCCCAGCATGGTTAAAATTCAAAGACTGAAATATATAAACAATGAAGAATTTGAGGAGGTTAATAAAATTACTCCTTTTTGACTCTTTAACCATATTTTTGTTGAAATATAATGCCTTTCAATTAATTTTTGGAAAGTTAACTTAAAAACAATTTTCCAATTTAGGTGGTGTTACACCACAAAAAAAAAAAAGTATTATACAGCTGAGAATGGTCTTGGCTGAGTTAGTAATAAAAAGATTAATCAATCTGTAACTGAAAAATTCTTTAAATAGCTTTAATTTAAATGCAAATATTTTCAAAAAATAAAATCAGTAAAAATGGCTTTTGTATCAGAGAGCTGGAGGCTCCTAAAGGAATTCAGAAATGCAGGGTACATTAAAAACGGATATATTAAAATCACTAAAAACTTAACTTTGTCATGACCACATTCCAAAATAAATATTTGTCTATGGCATTTCCAGTCAAGAACTCTAATAAAATTTTTTTCAATAATACTTTCTATTAAACTGGTGTTTGAATCAGCCCTTCAAATATGCTTACAAGAATGATTTGGTAAAAACTGTTTTAAAATAAAGCTGATACCAAGAAGATTAAACTGCTTGGATCCAGCCCACTTCTCAATACCATGTGTAAAATGGCCAACATGGAAGAATTCATTGTATCTCGAGTATATATCCCCACGCCCTTGAACAAAAACTTCATACTTTGCTTAGTGGATAACTGATTAAGATTTCAACAAAAAAAAAAAAAAAAAAAAAATCCCTGTAGATACATTGTCCATTTCTTTCCTATCATTACAGTCCTTGTACTACTGTAAATTATATAATAGTTTTATAGGTAATAGAACTAATCTGTAACAAATACTTCAGAGACATTAGGCATCCAGTTCATTATCACTAATCAAAAGATTTTCTTTTTTAAAAGAAGTTTTTTTTTTTAAATGCCTCAAACATTTTGTGACACGTAACGACTGGTCTATTCATCTAAACTTCATTTTATAGAGGATAATGAGCTAGGATAACTAACATGATTCAGGGTGTTTCTAACACTTCATTATGCATATATAAACTGATGCATTTCTGAAAGCGGGTGGACATGTTGAGTGCAGTCTTGCATTTGTGTAACTTTTAGTTTTGTATAATCATCCAGCAGAGATAGGATAGGCTCTAAATTTCAGTCACTGCTTAGATTTATACAAATTAACACTAGAAATACAGGGGAAGGCAGAAATAAGGAAAAAAAGCAGAGTGTATGAAATCAATTTCTGACTTATTTCTTTTAGAAAACTATATTATAGCATTTAACTACGAAAGAGAAGGAAAACGAAAAGTTGAAGTTAGCATTAGTAGGGCTTTCAAATCTAGAAGATTTTAATGGTAGTGCATTAAACACAGAAACATGTATACAAAGAGAGAAAATAATAAATCAGCTTTAATTTGGATATGGTTTCTAAAAAATTTTTATACCTTAATCGGAGGATGGGCAAACACCTATAGCTTTTGCTTTTATAGTCTTCACTCTCCACACTGAAACCCAGTGGAAACGGATGCAAAAATCCAGATCCTTAGTTTTCTAAAGACCACAGACTCAATGAAAATTATCTAATGATCAAATCATTTGATTTAAAAAAATATTTAGAAATTAATACAAATTAGCCAGTTATGTATTTTTAAAATTTATTTACAAATAGCTTATATAAATTTTAGATAGCGATACCACCATTTATTTTATAAGAATGAAAAATGGTGTGATTTCGGTGGATTCCAGAAATTAAGGCATAATAATAGAAAGGCAGAGCTAATTTGAAAACTCAAGCAAGTGGACAAATATAAAAACACAAGGCAGTTATTCGCACACATTCTCACGAGGATTTTCTTTGTTACATCTTAGACCAGAGGTAAGAGTAAAGACAAACTACTCGGTTATGTACTTCTGACTACTCTGCCAGCAAACTCCTGGGAGTAGGGATCCCATACATGACACACCATAATTCTGTGTCATGATACAAATCGACAGCTTTCACTGCAGGGGCTGACACTTGAGTGACTTTGCCATGAAAGGGCTGCAATTTTCAAGATAACACTACACCCACCTGGCAAAAAACCCAACTTCTGATCCAAATCTACCTTAATAAAAAAAAAAAATCCATTGTTTTAATTATACCCCACAAAAAAAAAAAATCTATATGTCTATTCAATCAGTTAATGCGAAACAGGAAAATACAACTACAGGACTGGTGCATAGGTCAATTTGAACCTCCAAGTTAAGCTGCACTAAAGCAGCTTCTCTGAATTTTTTATTTTTTTATTTAATTGCTACTAGCAATCTTCTTCACTTCTTACTCTAGAAATTTATACAAACTAAGAATTTTCCAAAGTGTTGCCCACTTCTTACTAACATTTTAGTAAATTAGCTCGTTTAAAAAAGTAAAAACAAAAAAAAAAAAGAAAACCCTCACATGGAAGATCAGAATGAGAGATGGGAGTAAGAAATTTTGGGGAAAAAAAATTATACAACATGAGTACATACAAAGTGACAATTACAGATTTTATAACAAAAAAGCTGCCTCCCAAGAGCTGTACCAGAAGATCCAAGAAGGTTTGGATCTCATTTAACAACAAAGACCAAGTGAGTTGAGTAACCACAGGCCACCATCATTACAACACAAACTATATATATATATATTCAACTTAGACACCCAGAACAAAAGATATTTAAAACACACCTAATATACATGATAGAGTTTCTTTTTGTAAATTATTAACACTATTAAAACATGCTTACATACATTAAATATACATACATCCAAATGGCTATACTATACTATACACATTTTAGAACTATATACAGATAATAACCTAGAGATTGTGTATATACATTTACAATATGTACATGACATTATGCAATATCATACACACACACACACCACACACACACACACAGAGTCACATATACACACTCCTGCACTTGTCATACACCCTCGCACATCACAAACACACATACAACCACATATTACTACACAACGAATATTAAAAGTCATCTTTTTCTGTGTTCATACATGATTTACCCTTCATAGAAACTATGTACAAGTTTTGAAAACTTCTTTTAATTTGAAATGAAGGGGAGGAATTTAAAAAAAAAAAAGCTTTCTCGTTTCTGCATTAAAATAGACTAAAAAGATTTCTTCAGTAGACAGAAGAGAAGACTAAACTGGCATGGTCTACCTTGGTCTTACAAGTTCACATTTTACACTTTGATATCAAATCACTTTCGCATCGTATGCAAGAATATATATTCTTGGGAACAGAAGAAACTATATTCGGTCTCGTTTCTTCACACTTTTTCTACAAATTCAAAAAGAAATGAAACTGATGTGGAGAGTAGAAAATATTCCTTTTCTCTTTTCTTTTCTAATTTTTTCTTAAGCGACCTTGAAATTTTTTATCTGTAATGGAGGAATTGTTGCCACCTTCAAGAACCTAGAAAAACAGAAGGACATAAGTATTAAGATCAAAATCAAATAAAAATATAAAATCAACTTTACTATAAGCACAAGGCCTGAAATTTGTGGAGTAGGGACAAGTCAATTACATCAACCCCAGTGCTAAACAAGTACTTAAAACCACAAAGCATTTTGTCCAGCATACTTGTGATTCTGCCAGCTCACTGCTCTCAATAATGATTTTAATTATGGCACAAGGTCAGCAATTTTGAGGTGAGAGGACAAATTGATTACATTGACCCCAGTGCTCAACTGGTACTTATTTTATCAACCCAAAAGAGTGAAAGGCAAAGTCAACTTCGGCAGAATTTGAAGTCAGTGAGTCAGAAGAAATGCCAAGAATCCTCTCTGATGCATTAACAATTCTGCCTGCCCACCACCACCACCTTAATAATAACCTGAGACATGCACACAATTATAGAAGTGCACAATAAAAATGCTATGGTTGCATGAAAAGTACATCAGTAAGATGCATCTGCAAGTAGCGTATGTAATTTAGCTGCTGGTCACTTCTGACTTAGCCGACTACATAATTAAAGCATTGGAATTAAGCAAACTTGTGATCAGTGTGACTAGCACAAAGGATAGCTTACATCCAAAACTATGCTAAACACTTCTCTAAGATGCAGAAACCCGCCAAGTAAGTACTTTATTATTTAACCCTTTCGTTACCAACCTGGCTGAAACTGCCTCTGGCTCTGTAGTACAAATAACTTGTTTACATAAGTTTTGAATTAAAATTTTCCACCAAACCTTAGTCATAATTTATGTTCCTAACACTAGCTTAATAACTAAATTCTTTGTTATATTTAAAGTAATTGAAACACAGAGCATCTCAAAATAAATACAGTAACAAAAGGCTTAATGTCCACTTTCCTAAACTTAAATAGAATTTGTTGGAATAGATTTCATACAATTGAATGCCCTTTCTGTTGCCAACCCTCATGCATTTTCGAGGAAGGTAATATTTCTTATAGATACATTTCTCACAGAAGACTGGAATTGAACAACATATCTATGATGGTGATACTTGTTAACAACCTTCAAGTCATTTCTTGAGAAGAGTACACACAATGGGCTTATTTTAGTTTTCATCTACCAAATCCATTTACAAGATTATGATTGGCTGGTGACTTTAGAACACATTTGTCCAAGGTATCACACAATAGGACTGAATCCAAGACCACATTGTCGGGAAGCAAGCTTCTTACCCACACAGTCAGGCTTGCGCCCACTTCATTAGTGTTAACTTAAACTTTACATTATTCTGACACACAGCTCAGTTGTGAAAGACCAGTCATCGTTCACGCATGTGACTTTGAAGTGCTCTCTTAACCAGTCTGCTTGGTATGGCAACTGTTCAAACATACATTCAACAGAATTTACTATGGAATTTTCACTAGTGTTTAAATTTGGAGCATCATTCTTATACAATGAAAACCTGTAGTCAGTCAAAGACAGTAGTAAGGCAGCATAGGACAAACATCTGTTTTAATGTCTACCTTTTGCATGCTTGTATGAGCAAGACAGAAATTGAGGCAGATTTTCCACTGTTGGATGCATTCCTAATACCCTTATCTATTCCTAAGCAATATTGCTCCATGGCCAGACATGTTTTTTATGGAAGACTGAAAACAATGTGTGGCAGTGATACATTTACACCATCATGTAAAGTCAAGACAAGCACACACAAAGAGGATGGGTTTCTTCCAGTTTCTGCCTGCCAAATTCAGTCACAAGGATTTGGTTGATGCAGGGATATTACAGAAGACACTTGCCCAAGGTGCCGTGCAATGGCACTGAACTCGAGACCACGTAGTTGGGAAGCAAGATTTTCAACCACATGATCACACCTGTACCTCATTTATTCTAAACTGAAGTTTTCCTTCATCATTCTGATCCAATCTATGCATGAACAAAATCACAGAAACTTAGCATAAAATAAGCATGAAGATACATAGAATACAACATGGAATGGTATAGTTAATGCTTACCAAAGTCAAATTGTGAAAGAAAGCATGAGATGCTACAATACTTACTTGTCGGAACTGTATTTTAAATAAATCGCCTGTTGTGCATGCTTGCTTGCAGATTTGTGGGTCACATACAACAGTTTCACACACGATTGGAAGTCTGACACGGAATACCCAGTTAGCTGTTCAAGTTCAGCAACCTAGAACCATGGGGAAGAGAGTGATAAGTGTGAGAGTGAAGTGGGAAGGTTAGCAAGCTTAAAAAGTATTAGAATAGGAGTAAACAAGAGCTTTGATATGGGAGCTCAACATGCTAGAAATTATGTTTCCGATTCAGGCCCAAGCCCAGGAATTTTGAGTGGGATGGGGTTATAGCAAATACGATCAACCTTCAAAAGGTCAAACTGCAAAGTTGACCCTAGTGGGATTTGAACCTAAAGAGCTGAAAGAAATACAGCAAAACAGTTTTCCTATGCTGCAACAATTCTGCCAGCTAGCTTACATAATTATCATTTAATGTCATGGTTCCATGCCTGCATGGGTTGGACAGCTTGACAGGCTCTGAAAAATACAGAGCCCCAATGTCTGCTTTTGGCATGGTTTCTATGACTGGATGCCTTTCCTACTTCCGACCACTTCAGAGTGTACTGGGTTCCTTTTTCATCCATGCAGCCCACAAGGCCAAGATCCCTTTGACAGAGTAGGGCCAGTGACATGCTAAAAGATGAATTTAAGTGTGAAAGTAGAGGCCAGAACAGAATCGGTTTCTTGTTGTAGAGGAGCTACATGGTTATCCACATTATAGAACACGGCATGTGAGAGTGGCTGACCATTCAAATTACATGGTTAAAAACAAAAAAGGATAGATAGTGTTGGTCATTGGTCACAGCCTCTTTATCTGTGGCTAAATTATACTGGGATGGTTAGGGGCCTGTCCAATAGAAACAAGTAAAAAAAAAAAAAAAGATTACTATAAACACACAACCCACAAAATTTGTTGGTTTCCTATATTGTATTTCCATGCTTGTATAGGTCAAACTTTATTGAGGTGAATATGACCAGACATTTTCACGGAATATTAGAAATTAATAACACTGCTTGTATATGACTTACATTTACAACTATGAGATGGCGTCAAATCAAGGAGACAAACATTCTCACACACACACACTTTCAGTGTACCAAATCCACTTACAAGGCCTTTGTCAGTTTGGGGCTATCATAGAAAACCCATGCAGTGGTACTGAACCCGAAACTATATGGTTGGGAAGCAAACTTAACCACACAGCCACATCTGCACTTATGTGGCTGTGTGCTTATAAAGGGTATAACTGTCAATGAAATACATATATAAATAACCTACCCATGACACTTCACAGCCCAAAGTTTTTGCAGCAAGGAAGAAAGCGGCAGCAGCAATGATGCTAGGTTTATACTGGAGATAAGGGTCAGCATCCAGCAAGGTTAACTCAAGAAGAAACTGGAAAGTAGGAGGGGGCAAAATAAAAAATTTAATTGAACAGAAAACAATATATTTATTACATTAAAATTTTCATCTTAAGGTACTATTTTTCTTTTGAAAATTAGTATATAATTTGTAATAAGCACCAACAAATTTGATAAAAGTTAAAATTATAATTATTGTATGTATACTATTTTTCTTTACAATTCCCTAAGTGGCAAAAGTATACTTCCAAAATTACCTATCATACAAGTAGTTACTATATTTTCCAGTATACAAGTCAAATGTTTCAGACCAAAATTTACAGCCAGAAAAGGTAGATTGACTTATATTTGAAGACAACTTCGGAAGATTAAAAAATTCAATGTGAAATGCAAGATTTGGAAAGATAGTGACGATGTTTTCACCATATAAGACATCAACTTGTATGATGGAAAATGCAGTAAATAAAGAGCTGATAGAATCAAAGATATCTGAATAAGGAAATCTAAAAGGAAAACTTCACAGGCAAAAATGTAGAGGAAAAAAAAAAGCTGATGGAAAGGTATTAATGTATCACTTAAAAAGTTATTTAACCAACTTACTCTAGCCAAATATTGAAACTGTTTCTTGTCTAGTGTAGCTTCATGAAAATAGTGGTCCAAGAATGTTGTGGCAGTAGGAACAGCAACAGTGAATGACAAAACCTTCAAAATCAGTTGCTCCATTTTCAAAACCTGTTGAGGAAACAAATATAGATTCATAAATTGTTACTTTAGAGGCCATCCTAAATCTTTGAGATTGTAGCACTTGAAATACATTACTAATCTATTTTAGTGATATGTTTTAATTTAGATCACTTTAAAACAGGGAGGTTGTATTGTAGAAGTGATCCCAGCAGGCATGGTATCAAAAGGATTAAGTGACAATCCCTCTTCATTATCACTCATCCTTTACTCACTACCACTACACTCACCTAGCACTCTTCACTGTTCACGTTTTTGCAGAACCTCTTTACCAACAATAAAGTTAAGGAAACTTTCACTATTTTTATTTTTCTCTTCCATTAGAGCCGTCTATCCCTTTTTCACTTAGTTTCACTTTCATCAATTGTCATGCAAGGAAAATGAGACCCCTTGGTACTGATGAATGAATGGAGGCAACATATGGCAGAGAGGGGCCATATGCCGATGCCATAAAATAGTGGTGATGAGCTGTCTGAGTGTTCCCTCAAAATACAAGGTGAGTAGGAGTATAGGTAGGTAAAGGTTGTGTGTGTGTGAGAGAGAGAGAGAGAATGGGTGAGAGTGAATATAATGAAGAACAAGTGTAGAGGGATATGTAGGTGACAATTGTAGGAAATGGATTGGGTTGAGGGGGTAGTTGTAGTGAATGGAGGATAAGGAGTAGGGTTATCAATGATGCACAAGTCAAGGGGAAGTAGGGGAGAGTAGGAGAGGATTGACAGTGCAGAAAAGTTGGCATAAAATATATTGAAAAGATTAATACAAATTAATGTGAACTTTGAGTTGGTAAGTTGGTACAAGGCCCACTTACACACATATACCCAATAATGTCGAATTAAGGGGGAAAAAAAAAAAACTACATCTTACATGAATTTTCTCACCAAAGCATTCCAATAAAACATTCAGTTTGATAAACTGTAAAGAGTTTCTACCCAAAAAATTTTTAAGCACTTAATGGAAGGTGGGTATGAAAACCTCAGTTGGCGCGTCAATACTAGTTACAACATTTGTCAAAACACACCGTCTTTCAAATTAAGTTTGAAAATGAAGAATTTAGTGAATTTGTCACCATTAAAATAGCATGAAATTTTGTTAGGTTTTAATTTAGACCTCTTTAAAACGAAGGCTGATCCCAGATGGGTTCATATCAGAAGGTAACTTTAGTCACAGATCAACATCATCATCATCATCATTTAATGTCCGTTTTCCGCGCTAGCACGGGTCGGACGCTTCGACCAGGGTCTGGGAAGCCAGGGGCTGCACCAGGCTCCAGTCCGATCTAGCAGAGTTTCTACAGCTGGATGCCCTTCCTAACGCCAACCACTCCGCGAGTGTAGTGGGTGCTTTTTATATGCCATCAGCACAGGTGCCAGGGGGGTCCGGTATCGGCCACGATCGGTTGGTGCTTTTTATGTGCCACCAGCATGGAAGCCAGCCAAGGCGGCGCTGGCATTGGCCATGTTCGGATGGTGCTTTTTATGTGCCACCGGCACGGGTATCACAACTACCATGTCCATTGATATTTATTTCGATGTTCATGTACTTGACTCAACAAGTCTCAAGCACAGCAGGATCTTCTGGAATCCAAGGTACTTTGAATGGGCAGGGGCTATGCGGGACTGGTGCAGGAAGCAGCCCGGGTCTTTGCAGTCACAGCATATCTCCAGAGATCTCGGTCCTTCATTCAGTTAATTAAAAAACCCTCAAAGCAGCAAACTGACAATCATTAACATGTTGGATAAAATGCTCACAGGCATTTATTCCTCCTTTTTACATTGTGCTGAAATCCTGTTGAGGTAAACTTTAGCATTCATTTTTTGCAAGGTCAATAAAGAACCAGTCACAGCATCATTCAGATGTTACTAATACTATAATAGTAATAAAATAGAAAAGAATGAGAGGAATTTAAGGAATTTCCAGTTCAAATATTACTGAGTCAATTCTGAAGATGTAGAGTTTAAACAGAATCCAGTGAGTTCACCATAAAAACCAAGTACAAATGCTATAATCTTTCAGAAGGCAGAGATTAAATAGCTTCAACAAAATATACAGCTTAAAAAAAAAAGAAAAAAAAGCTATGCAGTATTTACTTAATGAATTTTTCAGCAGCAAATATTTACAAAATCTAGCTCTTACCTGATTACGAGAGTAAGTGTCATCAGTGATATAAACAAATTCTCCAAGATCCGGTGCCTCAATTTCTTCAAATTTCCTAAATGTGAATCCAAAATAGTTCTGCATCACTGACAAAATTTATAGACTTTGTCCATCCAATAAGATGGTTATTAGCTAAGACATGAACATTTAAAAACATAGAAGAAAGGAAATAAAACTTCATGTGTTTCCATAAAGAATTAATGAGTGTAGCAATAGGTAACCATCCAAGTATTTCATTTGTCAATTTACAGCAAAAAAATTAAGTCAGTTTGCACATACACACAAAAACCTTAAATTTAATAAAATAACTGGCTGATGTTTTGAAAAAAAAATTTCACATGAAGTGATTTAAATTAAAATCTGCCATCAAAATTTCATGTTAATTTACATTCCAAACAACTTAATGACAAATTTATTTTACAAAATTTTTCATTTTCAAAATTAACTGAACCAAAAGCAATGTTTGTCTACAAAAATATGGCTATAAAAGAGTTAAAGCAGGAAGTTTGTACTATAGTACCAAGGTTGGTCTTGAGTGGGTTGCTTTTAAAAGGGTTGAAATATTTCCCTATGAGGAGGCAACTTGTATATAATTGCTCAAGTTACTAAAAATTCTAACTAAACCTCACTCAAATCACAACCTATTGTATCATGTATCACAAATAAGAGACTTGATAATGTAGTGCAAGATATAGACAAGATTGTTATGACTGGAATGTCCTTGACCACAAGTCTGCATCTAGGGTCAAAGGGAATGATTTTTACATTTAATGCCCACTTTTCCATGCCTGTAAGGGTCAGACGGAATTTGTTGAAACAGATTTTCTACAGCCAGATACCCTTGTCGCCAACCATCTCCTGACTCCAAGTAATATTGCTTCATAGCCAGACATGATTTCCATGGAAAACTTGAAAATCATTGCTTGTATGATTGAAGCTTGTTTACAGCCATTACACAAGACAAGGGTACATACACACAGGGCTTCTTTCAGTTTCTGTCTACCAACTCCACTAGTCCAAAGTGCTGTACAAGAGGATAGTACCAGAGACCACATGTTCAGGAAGCAAGCACACAGCCAAACCTACACCTATAACTAGACAATTCAGATTACTGAGATCTTATGAAAAATTCTAAGGAAGATGGAAAAAGTGTCACTCATGAAGATATTTAACCCCCTCGTTACCAACCTGGCTGAAACCAGCTCTGGCATCGAGTACAAATGTCTTGTTTCCATAAGTTTTGAATTAAAATCTTCCACCAAACCTTAGTCACAATTTGTTTCTAACACTAGCTTAATGATAACTAAATTATTTTACTAAATTCTTTGTTATAAAGTAATTGAAAGAAACACAGAGCATCTCAAAATACAGTAACGAAAGGGTTAAATGTTAAGCTGTTCTTGAATAGAAATGGAAGAACTTACGATGCAATGAACATACATGCGGTCCCCAACAACTGCAGTTTTCCTCGATTGACAGCCATCACAGAGAGAAATCGGTCAATATAATTCACAGCCAGAAATAATGTGTCAGAGAGCAATTTGTATTCTTCAGTCACTTCAACCAACCAGTCCACAAGAATGCTACGCATACTGTGAGTAATATCTGTCTGTTTGTTCATATATGTTGGTCTGGGACGGTTTTTCTCCTGTAAAGATAATATCACATTGAAAGAATAAGCAATTTTTACAACTGACCTGAGAAAGCTAACAAGTTTAACATTTTAAGATTTTACTATTCAGTCATGTCCTGTGAAAATCACACTTCCATGTAACCCTTTTGATACCAACTCATCCAAGATTGTCTCTAGTTCTATGATACAAACTTGTTTCAAAGTGTTCTAAATTAAAACCAATCAAAATTTTGGGTATGTTTCAAACATCAGCTTAATACTTAATCCTTTCTTACTTTGGCATAAGGTCAATAATCTTGATGGGTGGAGAAGTGTGAAATTGACCTTGGCAGCTTCTGAACTCAGAACAAAGATGGACAAAATACCATTAAACATTTTATCTAATGCTCTCTCAATTCTGCTAGTTTGTCACTTTAGTTATTTTATTACATTCATTTTCAAAATTAATTGAAACAGTATCTCAACAGAAATATAACAGCAAAAAGGGTTAATGTTACTGTCTTTTACAGGTGCCAGTTCCTACTCCACCAACTTGAACACTAGGCACTAATAAATTACCTCTTAACAACACAATCACTTCTGGATAAACTACATTTGGAATGGGAAATGGTTGACAAAATTCCAACCACCAACTTATATATCACGACATACTACTGAAAGAGAGATGAACCTTAATCTTAAATCAGCTCTAGTTGTTTATATTCCTCAATTCTTTCAGCATATGTTTATCACTCTTCCTAAGCACCATAACCAACAAGTCGCATCGCTTTCATCCCTATCCTGTCTACCGAATCATTACTATTCTGCAGTTCTTCACCACCTTATCACCAGTTATTCCCCCACCACATATCCATCCCTCAATCCTATCCAACTTTTACAGTTGTCACCTACTTTTCCCCATCTTGCCTACTTATCCCTCAAAGCTTGTTCATTATATTCACTCTTCACAACATTCTTGCAACCTCTATTCACCCACATTCTGTTCTGTTGCTGCTCACTTTTACTCACCTCATACCTTGAGGGTTACACCCTGATGTATTACCACTATTTTTTATCGCATTCCAGATCCACCCTAATTACTCCCAACCTTTTTTCACATATGTGAGCAGTCATTGTAGTTCTACATTATGAAATTTATTCTGCCTCCTCCTCTCATAATTTAACTCATCTCTTAGGATTCATAATCTTGCAAGCTACATGGCAATCTCCCTGGTGCCATGAAAAGCACTAGTACATGCTGTAAAGTGGTTGGGGTTAAGGACATCCAGATGTAGAAACCATGCCAAAGTAGACAGTGGAGCTTGATGCAGTCCTTGAACCTATTGTATCCTGTTAAACCATCCAATCCAAGCCAAGCCAGTATGGGGACAAGGCCATTAAATGAAATACAGTGATGACTTCACTGAAGATGAAGTGAGATACTCCTGACTACCACCATATATCCCACTTCAAAATTCCACATTCAAATAAAACCACAGGTAAAGATAACAATACAATGAATATGAACCAACCTCAGACTCTCGAATGTACTGGAAAATGTCATTTTTATATGTATCATAGGGTGAAAGAGAATGTATAACTTCTTTAGTTTCACAGATACTTGATTGATCTAGGCTTGTATCAAGAACCATGGGAGACTCGAAATCTGCAAGAGGAAAAAGAAAAAACAAATGCAAAGTTAAATTCTTTTTGCTTTATGTGTATTAAGTACATGCATATGTATACACACAAAAAGTCTTAAAAAAGGTCTAACAAGTTTCATCTAGTTTCCAGCCCAGAAACTTATGAAATGCAGAGCTAAGTAGTCATCCTTACAGTGTACCATCATTTAGAATTATAAGCCCCTTCCAGAATTCAATTCTAACTTACCCACTCCATAAGTTTGCTCGAGACGTTCAAAGGGTTGTTTTGGTAGTGCAGTGACTGCAGCATGCATCTCGAGCTTGCTCTCAACAGCCAAATCCTCCTTAGAGAAGGACATATCTTCAGCAGATTCCGAGTTCTCTTCATTGTCCACGTGTATTTTGAAGCCTGACTTGCGAGGTATGTGATCATAGTCGGTAACTTTGTACTTCTGTTGAAAATCGTTTTCATCTTGTCCAGAAACAGACCCAAGCTAGAAATGTAAAAAGTAATATGTAATATATCAGAGATGAAAAAAAAAAATGGCAATATTAAATTACCCCCAATTAATCTAACGATGCTATGCACAAAAAAACTTCTGCATCACTAAATTATTGCTGTGAGGGGAGCTTCTGCAAGGTCGCTATACTTGCTAGAAATGGATGCCAAAAGTTCCTCAAATTAAACTATCGTCTTAAAAATAGAAGGAATAGCACACGATTAGAATGTCTAGTCCGTGATCTACTGATCGATCAAGGTTAATCGTCAGCGTAGTTGAAACGTCTACAAACAAATTAGCTTTATTACAGCAGGGTAGAAATGTCAAACCGAACCAACGACCTTGTTTCAATTCCTTGAGGTTTAAAAACCAGAGGAGACAAAAACTAGTCATCTCAAACCCGCAACTCAACAGCTTAAGCCCATATCGCTAAAAACGTTTCACCCATACCTCGGGAGTAAGTAGGTGTTTAAATAAACACCAATTACATATATTCGAATAGAACGGATCACAAATATCGCATCCATATACAAAAGAGTCTCAAGGGCCAAGAAGAATATTTGGCGCCGGCACAAAAAAAGCCCCCCCAAAAAAAACTATCGCCTAAATTGTAACGCAAAACGATAGGGAACAAAAGTGTAATGCTTTAAGGGAAAAAAGGGATTCGGAGGAAAGCTGCTTTGTTAATTAGTCCGGGAAGAGGGTGCCTGCAATTTAAACCACGGATACAAAAAACGAAAAAGTTGAATGAAATGAAAAATGCAATGGTGGAGGAGTTATCTGTCAAATACGGCGAAGTGGTTGTTTAATGAATAAAAGTAGTTTGTGGTGGTGGTGATGGGGAAGGCACTTGAGAGCTTTCTTTTTCTTTAGTAACAGCTGTGCGACGGTGAAGAAAGATGTGGCGGCCAACAAGCTCCACCGCCACAGCAGAAAACGAGAAAAAAAAAAACGCTAAAGTGTTACACATCAGCTGAATACGTTTACCTATTTTATATAAGTTTCAAGGATACACAGGTAAATCGATGTTATATGGAAAAAGAGGAAATTAAATAAGACGGTTTATAATTCAAAGACATTAATGACGTAAATGAAATCGAAACCGGGCCGCGAATTTTACTTCGCGAGTGGAGACAGAGTTATTCAAATTTCTTCTTCATGAATTTGATACTCAAGGAGAGTTTTTTTTTTCCTCCTTTTTGAAAGCATTTTCTTCCCTAAAGTTTGTATGCGTTTGGCGGTTTTCATTAGGAAAATGTACGTTCTATATTCCTGGCAACCCACATTATATATCACGTTGGTAATGACTATGAATTTTTAATGTATGCATATGAACATTGCAGAAAAGTTCTTTAATCTCTACCTTAATATACATACCATTTTAATCTTTTTCAATTTATGTAAGTGCTCACCTGAAACGCTTTACATTTATATTGTGATTAGGCTTAGCACCACAATGTTTCGAACAGATGAAAGTACCCCATCACCACTTTTTCACACTTCATCGGCGTAAAAATAAAATTTAAAAAACCTAGAATACTGCTCCCGACCAAAGACCTTTTGAGCATTGCTACCGACATATTTTGGTAAAGTTTTAGAACACTATGAAAAAACAAAAGCAAACAATGGTCTCGATTACTAAATTTATAAATCTTAGGAGCAACGAAAGCAGAGGAGCTGCTACATACAAAAAGTCATACATACCTTTGCATTTCTCAACGGGCGCTTTCGTTGTTGGGTTACCGGTACATTTCTGTCCAAAAATACCTTCAGATCGCTGCCGACAGAACGGCCGAGTTCACCGAGGACTTCTCGTTTCTTTTGGTTTCGACCGAAACGAGACACTGCATCGTTTTCAGTTGGGACCCGGTTTTCATCATTGATTAATGCATTCTCCTTAAGTATTCTGGCAGGTTGTGCAAGTAGTCGGTTAGTACCATTGTTTTGAAGCGACATTGTTGCTGTCTCTTGGTAATTTCTCTGTTCGTGGCTAGTGATATCCAGCTACCCACTGATATAATGTAGATATGTTATATTTATAATGCTTGTAGATTATCTTCCTTTCCTTTTGTGTTGGTAATGTTAATAGTGTATGTGTATATGAGGGGTTGGATTTTTTAAGCTTGTTATCACTCAGAAATAATACCAATATATCT